>NC_069506.1:348531416-348651416 GCF_027579735.1 Bombina bombina | reverse complement strand
GTTTGGGGCAAAACTTGGCACCAAATATGTAGAAATATTGTCCCCTTGCTTTGTAATGAGAGACAAAGTTGTAGCATAATCCATAAGTAGTAAGGTATTTTTCATTTTTTTCCCTATATCTATTAGTGCTCCAAATGTGTAGCAATAATATTGTTTGATTTAGAAAGGGTATACAAATTTAATAGAGTTTCTAATTTACTTGTATTATGTAATATACTTCATTCTCTTGCTGCATCGAACATAAGCTTTCTGTGTTTTCAGACTCCCATTTAGTTCTATGGCATCCGCGACCTCAAGGGTGGCGGATTGAAAACTACTAGTTACACTTGCGAAAAGACGCGAGTGTAACTGTAGAATTTTTAATAACTTTGTGAGAGCTTCAAATAGTGTTGATTAGGAGGGTGAATGAACACGAATCCGCTTGAATACCACGGTTTTCAACTCGCATCGATCTGCGTCGGATTGAGATTGCGGGATCGTATTTTACGTCACAAATTTCAACATTTGCCAATCTTGACGCTTTGATAACTACGGCGGATCATTCTCTCAACAAATACAAAGCGCAATGTCAGCATGAAACGTCTGCCCCCGGTCCGGGATTGGATCAAGTGGGGGCAGACTTTCCATGTTTTGACAAGTGTGGATACTCGATGTCCCAGACTCTTGGTCTGTAGACAAAGTATCTAAGGGTTACAAAAGAGAATTCAAGACTTGTCCTCCCAGGGGCAGATTCCTCCTCTCATGGCTATCTGCAGATCAGGTAAAAAGAGAGACATTCTTAAGCTGTGTTCAGGATCTTTCCTCCCTGGGAGTGATTGTTCCAGTCCCAGTAAGGGAACAGGGTCTAGGATTCTATTCAAATCTGTTTGTGGTTCCCAAAAAAGAGGGAACTTTTCGACCCATTTTAAACCTAAAGTGTCTCAACAAATTTCTCAGGGTACCGTCCTTCAAAATGGAAACCATTTGTTCCCTTTTTCCTTTGGTCCAAGAGGTTCAGTTCATGATGACCATAGATCTGAAGGACGCGTAACTTCATGTTCCCATCCACAGGGATCATCACCAGTTTCTGAGATTTGCTTTTCTAGACAAGCACTTTCAATTTGTTGCTCTTCCGTTTGGCCTTGCCACAGCTCCCAGAATTTTCACAAAGGTTCTGGGGGTTCTTTTGACAGTAGTCAGGTCTCAGGGAATTGCGATGGAGCCTTACCTGGATGACATATTGGTTCAGGCGCCATCTTTTCAACTAGCAAACTCTCATGCAGAGATCTTGTTGTCTTTTCTATGTTCCCACGGATGGAAACTTAATTTGGAGAAGAGTTCCATTGTTTCAGCTACAAGGGTGTGTTTCTTAGGGGCCATCAAAGGTTCCCTATCTATGAAGATTTTTCTGAAGGAGGTCAGAAAATCCAAACTTCTCTCGTCTTGCCTCTCACTACAGTCTACTGTTCGTCCATCAGTGGCTGAATGCATTGAGGTAATTAGTCTGATCGTCGCTTCCATGGACATCATTCCCTTTGCTCAATTCCATTTGAAAGCTCTACAATTATGCATGATCAGACAACAGAACTGAGACCATTTGGATCTGTCTCAGAGGATAGATCTGAGCCAGTTGACAAGAGACTCTCTCTCATGGTGGATTTCTCAGGATTTCTGCTAGGCTGGGGAGCAGTCTGGGACTCGTTAAAGGAGGAGGAGTCTTCCTCCTCCTTCTCTCCCCATAAACATCTTGGAGTTGAGAGCGATCTTCAATGGCCCTGATGGCTTGGCCTCAGTTGTCCTTAGCCCGGTTTATCAGATTCCAGTCAGACAACATCTGTGGATTACCTCAACCACCAGGGAGGAAATCGTAGTTCCTTGGCCATGAAGGAGGTGCCTTGGATTATTCAGTGGGCGGAAGCTAAAAATTGTCTTCTGTCTGCCATCCACATTCCAGGAGTGGACAACTGAGAGGCGGATTTTCTGAGCAGACAGACCTTTCATCCCGGGGAGTAGGCTCTCCATCTGGAGGTGTTCTCCAAGTTACGCTGTCAAGTGGGGGGAGCTGGAGTTGAAAACTGATGGCGTCTCATCAGAACGCCAAGCTTCCAAGGTACGGTTCAAGGTCAAGAGATCCTCAGGCCCCCCTGATAGAGGCTCTGGTAGTTCCTTGGGATTTCGGTCTACCATACCTGTTTCCTCCGTTTGCACTTCTTCCATGAGTCATTGCCCGTATGTTTCAGGAGAGAGTGTCTGTAATTCTAATAGCTCCTGCATGGCCTTGCAGGATCTGGTTTGCAGACCTAGTAAAGATGTAATCTCTTCCTCCTTGGAGGTTACCTCTGAGGAAGGACATTCTAACTCAGGGTCCTTTTCTTAATCCAAATCTCATTTCTCTGACGCCGACTGCATGGAGATTGAACGCTTAGTTCTGGCTAAGCGTGGGTTTTCTGAGTCAGTCATTGATACCATGCTTCAGGCTCGCAAGCCTTTTACTCGTAAAATTTACCATAAGGTATGGCGCAAATACCTATATTGGTGTGAATCGAAGGGCTTCTCTTGGAGTAGAGTCAGGATTCCTAGAATTTTGTCTTTTCTCCAGGAAGGTCTGGAGAAAGGGTTGTCAGTCAGTTCTGAGAGAGGTCAGATTTCAGGCAGGAGCTCTGAGTCATAGCATATTTAGCTCATAATTTCATTTAAATATTTTACCCCTTACTTACTTGAATTTTTGTGTGTACCGCTTTAATAAACCATCATTTTTGGATGGAAGCTCGCTGGATTGTTGTGTCTTCTTTTGCTCAGATTTCTGCATGATCTATTCTTTTAAATAAGCGTCTGGCGGATTTGCCAGATGTTTAATCCCTTTGTCAGGCCCTGGTCAGAATCAGGCCTATGTTTAAACCTGGATTACATCCTCCTGAGAGAATTACTGCTCATTCCACTAGTGCTCTCTCCTCTTCTTGAGCTTTCAAAAATGAAGATTCTGTGGAACATGGTCCTTTTTGCATACTTTTTCCAAAAAAGTTTCATGCTTTTGCCTCAGCTGAGGCCTCTTTTGGGAGAAAGGTTCTTCAAGTGGTGGTGCCTTCTGTTTAGGTCCTCCTGATTTGTTCTCCCTCCCTGTTCATTCTGTGTACTCTAGCTTGGGTATTGGTTCACACTAGTAATTGGAATTAAGCTGTGGACTCTCCATGTCATAGGAAAGAAAATAAAATGTATGCTTACCTGATAAACTTATTTCTTTACGGACATGGAGAGTCCTAGACCCAACCCTTAAGATTAGACAGTATTTTTTACTAAACCTCAGGCACCTCTACACCTTTTGTGTTATCTTCTTTTTCCATTTCTGAATGACTGGTGGTTATGGGTACGGGAAGTGACCTTTAATAGCTTTGCTGGGGGCTCTTTACCTCCTCCTGCTGGCCAGGAGTGAATATCCCACTAGTAATTGGAATGACATCATGGAATCTCCATGTCCGGAAAGAAAGACATTTATCAGGTAAGCATACATTTTATTTTTTGAAAATTGTTGTTTAATTTTCTTAACAGTTATGGGCATTGTCATCTGACCTAAAATAAGTCATTCAGATTACAAACTACGTTCTATGGAAAATATATTATGTTTTCGGGGCTTTTTCATGTTCTATTTCTAGGAGATTAGGAAGGAGGAGAGTTAAAGGGACAGTAAAGTAATAATTAGACATTCATGATTTTGACAGAGCATATAATATTGTTTTGCATCTTTCCCAATCTTACCCACATGCCCTAGATGCAGGGCCATCTCTATAATTGGGCCAGATGGGAACACTTGACAGGGGTGGCAAACAGAGAGAGAGTAGTTTCTGAGTAATCAGAACGCTCATGAGTAACATTTCAGTTGTTGAGACTGCTGACTTGTGAGACTGTAGTGGATGGGGAGTTAGAGGAAGCATATTTCATTCTTTGACCATGGAATCACACTGTCCTGAGCCAGCCCTGCTTAGATTCCTTCGGAATGCACAGAACTATCCAGTGAGACAAATTCTCCAATTTCTATATTATTATCTCTTTATTATCTCTTTATTATCAATGGCGAGAAGGTGTCAGAAATAAACACCTGAAGCGCGGAATGAAAGCTCTGTAACGCAGCCCCATTGATGTCTAAGGGGGGAAAAAAGATACGTTAACACCCTAAAATAAACCTCACGTCTAAACACCCCTAATCTGCCGCACCCGACATTGCCGACACCTACATAAAGATATTAACCCCTAATCTGCCGGCCCCGATATCGCCGCCACCTAAATAAAGGTATTAACCCTTAATCTGCTGCTCCCGATATCGCCGATACTATACTAAAGTTATTAACACCTATTCCGCCGCACCCCAACATCGCCCACACAATAAAAAATCTATTAACCCCTATTCTGCCACTCCCCGACATCGCCACAACTAAATAAAATTATTAACCCCTAAACCTCTGGCCTCCCACATCACTACCACTAAATAAACCTATTAAACCCTAAACTGCCAGCACCCCACATCGCAACAACCTAAATTAAACTATTAACCCCTAACCCTAAACCTAACCCTAACCCTAACGTAACCCTAACCCTAGCCCTAACACCCCCTAAATTTAACATAATTAAAATAGAGCTAAAATAAACTTACAATTATTAACTAAATAAACCTATTAACCCCTAAACCGCCAGCCGCCCACATTGCAACAACCTAAATTAAACTATATTAACCCCTAAACCTAACCCTAATTCTAACATTAAACCTAACCCTAACACCCCTTAACTTTAACATAATGAAATTAAATCTAAATTAAATTTACAATTAACTAAATAATTCTTATTTAAAACTAAATACTTACCTGTGAAATAAAACCTAAGCTAGCTACAACATAACTAATAGTTATATTGTAACTAGCTTAGGTTTTATTTTTATTTCACAGCTAAGTTTGTATTTATTTTAACTAGGTACAATAGTTAGTAAATAGTTATTAACTATTTACTAGCTACCTAGCTAAAATAAATACAAACTTACCTGTAAAATAAAACCTAACCTGAGTTACACTAAAACCTAACATTACAAAAAATATAAAAAAAGGAAATTATCCAAAAAAAAAAAGGTCTTTTGGGGCGCCCTTAAAAGGGTCTTTTGTAGGGCATTGCTCTAAGTTAAACAGCTCTTTTGCTAAAAAAAAAATACAACCCCCCCAACACTATACAACCTCCCACCCCCCAAACTACCAAGGGCCTTTAAAAGGGCTTTTTGCAGGGCATTGCCCTAAGTTAAACAGTTATTTTGCTACAAAAAACACCCGCTAAAAATATACATTACACAAAATAACAAACAAATTTTCAAAAATAAAAAAAATATTCCTATTCTAATACCCATAATAAAAACACCCCCAAATAAAAAACTGAATCTAGAATAAACTACCAATGGCCCTTAAAGGGGCCTTTTGTAGGGAATTGCCCTAAAGAAATCAGCTCTGTTTATGAAAAAAAAATTACAGACACCCACTAACATTACAAACCCGCACCCCCCCCCCCAACCCACAAAATGAAAAAAAATTATCTAAAAAACTAAGCTACCCATTGCCCTGAAAAGAGCATTTAGCTCTTTCACTGCCCAAACCCTAAACCCTTAAAAAACACTTTGAATTAGCCAATAGAATGAGAGCTGCTTAAATCCCATTGGCTGATTTAAACAGCCAATAGGATTTTAGCAGCCCTAATTCCTATTGGCTTATTCAAATTTTTCAGCCAATAGGAATGCAAGGGACGCCTTCTTGAATCGCGTCCCTTGCATTGAAGATTCAGTGTACGGCGACCGTATGAAGAGGATGCTCCGCGCCGGATGTCTTCAGGATGGACCAGATCCGCGCCTCCGGGATTAAGATAAAAGATGCAGCCTGGATGAAGATTGAAGAGGCCACCTGGATGAAGACTTCTCGCTGCTTGGATCAGGACTTCTCCGCCGGGATGAAGATTGAAGAGGCCGTCTGGATAAAGACTTCTCGCCATCTGGATCAGGATTTCAACTCTGTATATATTTTTTTTTAGCAAAAAGGCTGTTTAACTTAGGGCAATGCCCTACAAAAGGCCCTTTTTAATTTCCCTTGGTAGTTTGGGGGGTGGGGGTTTATATAGTATTAGGGGGTGTTTGTATTATTTTTTTAGCAAAAGAGCTGTTTAACTCATGGCAATGCCCTACAAAAGACTCCTTTTAAGGGCCCTTGGTAGTTTATTCTAGATTATACTTTTTTGGGGGGGGTAAAAAGGGTATTAGAATAGGAATATATATATTTACATATATATAATTTCGTTTTTTTTTTTTTTTTTTAAGGGTAATAGAATAGGAATAATCTTTATTATTTTGGATAATTTCGTTTGTTTTTTTTTTGTAATGGTAGTTTTTTTGTTTTTATTTGTAATGGTAGTTTTTTTATTATCTGTAATGATATATTTTTTTATTTTTTGCAATGGTAGTTTTTTTATTATTTGTAATGGTAGTTTTTTTATTTTTTGTAATGGTAGTTTTTTTGTTTTTATTTGTAATGGTAGTTTTTTTATTTTTTGTAATGTTAGATTTTAGTGTAAGGCAGGTTAGGTTTTATTTCACAGGTAAGTTTGTATTTATTTTAAATAGGTAGTTAGTAAATAGTTAATAACTATTTACTAACTAGTGTGCCTAGTTAAAATAAATACAAATTTAACTGTGAAATAAAATTAAACCCTAAGCTAGCTACAATGTAACTAATAGTTATATTGTAGCTACCTTAGGTTTAATTTTACAGGTAAGTATTTAGTTTGTTTTTTTTATAAATCAATTTTTATTGAAGTAAAAAACAAGTGTAACAGAAGAGATATATCCAAAAACAATGACAAATAAAAGGTATACAGTGCTATTACAGAGACATTGCCAAGTCCACTAATACAGTTTATGCCAACCTGAAATATATTTGTGAGTTTAGAGAGTGGTACACATTGGTAGTAATTATCAGAGTGATGAGGCCATAAGTAGCTAGAGATATGGAGGAGCAATAAGGTCAACTAGGCAACGAAAACATAAAAGGAAAACTGGAAACCCATTTATTTAAAGTGTTAGTAAGGGATTTGGACTATCTAGAGCGAGACTTCAGTTTTGTAGAGTAAACATATCCCCACCTTGTAGTAGTAAAAATAGATTAGGTTATCTATTTGAGTAGAATTAGGGCAAAGGGGGAGGTGGGCTTTATGGTTTTTGGGGAAGGGAAATTCAGCGGGCGAGATCCACTCTAAATGAGGTGAGGGGGAGGGTGGGAGGGCGGAGCAGGTTAGGATGTCCAACCAGTAAACACTTTTGGTCCTCTGAACTTTCGGAAACTATGCAAATAAGGATATCTCCTATTTATGCTATGGGTGAAGATGCAAAGCTGGAGTATATTTTGTTTTTTTTCACTGTAAGGAATTTATGATAACACATATTGCAATAGTCTGCCCTTATGAGCAAGAAAACCCCATATAAAAGGCTGACATATGTCTTAGTAGTAATATCATATACATAGAATAGGAATTTACAGTGTGTTTGTTTGGTACATCTGTAAAATAATATAAGTATTATATCCAACTGATCAAAGTACACCTATTCGGCCCTCTAATGTGTGTGTATATATATATATATATATATATATATATATATATATATATATATATATATATATAGGGGCGACTTAGGACCTGAAAGCATAGGTATAGAGGCCTACTAATGAAGTTGCATAAGGCATATCTACTGTCCACCTTGGGCAGATCCTATGCGCTAGTACTCCGCTAATGTGATTAGTACAACATTAATAAATGCTTTATTGTTGTATTTATTGTGTATCTGGTGACATGTGTACAGTGCAGGAAGCAATATGTGGGACTTGCCACTAGAGAGGTGAGGTCAAGAATTAGGGAGCATCTAAATAACATTGAGAATGGAAAAGATTGCTCGGCACTTGCTTCCCACTTTATAGTTGATCATCAGAAAAATGTGGGAACTCTAAAGTGGCAAGCAATTGAGAGTGTTACCACCAAAACGAGGAGGTGACAGAGAAAAAGTCCTATATAGACGGGAGGCGTTCTGGATTTTCATACTGCAGACACGTATCCCTAAGGGATACAACTCTGTTTGATTTGATCAATCATTGGGAGTGATAACATAATATACAATTATATATTCATCTTGTTCTTATACATTCTGCATTATAAGAAAATTTGCCAGGAATTATTGTATATATTGTTTAGGATATGTATACTCAATACTGTTAGTTCTGTATTGAAGAGATAATTTTGATATATGCAATATGGAATCATTTTGAATTCCTAATTGTGATTGAATTGATTTTTCCTCTTATATCAAACTCTAAATGATATAATCTGTTAAGGTAGGCCATCCAGGGGATATTAGGTTTATCATCATTTTTCCTAATAGTATATAAAAACAACTATTGTAGTGTTATACACATAGGGTCTTAACTATCGTAAATAATTGGAACTTAAGGCATTTACTTCTATAATAAGATGGAGAAGTCTACTATCTCTTGTATATGTTATTATTAATTTATAACATTAATAGGTCCCTTAATTTCAGTTATCCCAAGTATAATATAATACTACTAAGGAGAAGGTATTTATGGAAGCAGCTTTTAAATATAGTGAGTTTTGGAGTATAGCATAATGAGTATGATAAGCGCTGTTAAGAGGTGCTTAATCTCCCTTTTGTACTAATTCACCTGCATTATTAGACCCTGATTTGACTCATAGTCAAGTGTTTTTACTTCACCAAAATAGTTCTGTATAAGCTTAGATGGGAGCAAGTAATCATGTGTTTATGTATAGGATAGAATTATGTTAGAAAGCTCAGATAAACAAGCAGCACTACAATTGTTCCTGGTTATATCGTCGTTAAATACAATGAGGAGTTTCAGAGTTAAACCAAGTGATATTATGCTTAGACTATGTAAATAATAAGGCATTATATTATATAAAATACAAAGACAAATAAGTGATATACCTTAGTAGCCCTTTAATAGTATAATACCAAGAGTATGAAAAGTACTGTTAATCGTGATCGGAAGGAAGGGTAGAAATACATTCATATAACTTGTCCTTTTGTATTCGGTCATCTGGCTTTGATTTTACTTATGGCACAGTGTGTTCTTGTGTCCCTATATTAAAATGGCATTGTTCAACTTGGATGTGAGAAATCGTTCATCTATCAACGTAGCGGATATAAATGTAATTGTGTTCACAAGTTCAGATAAATATATTGTATCAGAATTTGTCTTCTACTATATTGTTGTTAAATAGAATGACGAAATTTAGTGTTGATCTAAGCAATACGATACATATATTGTGTAAACATTGGTATAAGGTCATTGGTTAAGTTTAAATTGTGTTTATAAAGTGTTAATTGTACAGCAATATGTTGAAGGCTTACACCTGAAACAAACCTATTTAAGGTGAGCTAGACCCCATGCCGGTAACTATGACTACGGGTAACACCTGAAATGCGTCAGTGACATCATCAGGCCGTGGTTGTAGCCTTCAACACACATTTTTTTTAACTAGGCAGTAGCTGTTTGGCTGTCCTTTTTTCTGGTGTGTCTATTTTTAACTCACACAACAATAAAGAATCTCATTTTAACATCTACGAATTGGTGCCGGTCTGGGTTTGTATAGATGTGGAAGTGTGGCGCTCATTAAGGATACCCACAGGGCACCATCGAGGTGTTCATCTAGGAGATGGACGTGTAAGGTAAATTTTATATACTGTTACCCTGGATGCATGATTTGCAGAGTCCGGAGATCTGAATTGGAGGTGGAATAGTGGATCTTAACGCCCGCACAGAGGGATATCAGAGAGGACGGACTTAATTCATGAAGTAAGTGATATTAACTTGCTTTGGCTGTTTTTGGGTACCCAAGTTTAGCATATGGACACTGTATATACACGCTAAAGCCCGGATCCTGCAGCTGTGTTTTTTCTTGATTAGCGATTTGTGTGTGAGTGTGGTTGCAGCTTTGATTAATAAATGCTACCATCTGGTATCTGAGAGCAGCAAAAGTTATGCTATAGACCTGCTCACATACTGACAACCGCACAAAATATATTAGGCTTCTGGGTTGAAAGCTAATCAGGGTGAAATAGATGACATTACAAATGGACTAGTTAAATAAACATAACCTATGGCATATGGGCTTGATAACACTGCTTGTAACTATACCAAAATTTCAAACTATATGGTCATCATTTGAGTATGTACAGCAATTATGATGTAGGAGTATAGCCCTTTTAAGTTAGGTTGGAAGTAAAGTAATATATAAGAGTGTAACTCAGAAACAAGAGGTGTCCCAATCTACTATATATATGATTTTGGTGTGTAAGGTTAGCATTTAGGAGTAAAATTAGAAAAAGCTGAGTGTATAAAGGCACACAGACCTAAGATATAGGAGACCACACATCCAATATATAAATGTTTATGAACTCAAACGTAAGATGACCTAGACCAGTGGTTCTCAACCAAAGTGACCTCAAGGCCCAGTAAATTTTAGCTAGACATGTCCAGGGCCTGGTTGTTATATATATATAGATAGAGCAGCAGGGGCAGGCTGATCAGCCAGGCAAATAGGACCTGGGCCGAGGGACAGGCAAGTAGGGGGGCCCACAAATGGCATCTCCATGGATCCTGGTGCATTCCTTAAGCTGGAGTTTTCAGTTGCCCTATCAGTAACTAAGCAAAAAAAGTGTGGGTTTAGTGTGGGCCCTGGAGGGGGTCTGTCGCTGTGAGGGCCATAGAGTGTGGGGTCTGGCCCGGGGGGTTGGGTGCCTTTTCTCTGGTCCTTAATGTTGGAGGTCCTGGCTCTGGAGGTTGAGGGGCCTGTTGGGGGCAGGGCAGGGAGGCTACCATGTTCATTTGCATAAAATTGAATACATTTTGGTCAGTGTGAGACAGTGTTCCTGTGGCCTTGATTGGTATCAGTCTGCCTCTGGTGTGCAGTGGGGTAAGAGTGTGCAGTGGGGGCATGACAGGTCGGGGCCCACCATCAGGGCTATCACGGCCCGGTACTGGGCCACGGCCCGGCTGTTGAGAAACCAGGCTATGTCATAGAGGGATTTAAAGGCAAGCTTAGTACTCCTGGTAATTGGGCACACAGTACTGAAATAGTATATCCTATAATATGCAGGTACTGACATATTGCCATTATAAGTAATTGTGAAAGAGTATTCAATAATATCTTACTGGTACTCCAGGGGCAAGAATAGATTTCAACCGATACCATATCTGTTCTCATGCGGCACCCTGTATTCTATAGCCCAAAAGTTGTTGTTTGCGGAGCTGGTCTTTTGATCTGAAGAGGTAAGTATACTCCTTGCGAGTGAGAAGGGAAAAGTCCCCATGTCTTTACCTCTAGCAATCGGCATTGCAGGAACCATAAGGGGGGAGGTATGAAAGGACTCTGGCGTTCCGACATGGGGGCCAGCTGCCTTCTCCTGATGAAAAACCAGGGCCTGTCTTGGAACTGTCATCTCTCCAGGATCCAAAACTCCCTGCAATGACTGGAAAGAGGTGCGGTTGTCTGCAGTGTCAGGTAATATGTCAGCCAGGTCTATTGTCTTGATCAGTCCCTGTAGGTCCTGAGGAAGTGGGGTCTCTTTGATTAGGCATCGTTTCGGCTCCAGGTCTTCACTTTGAACAAAAGGCACGTACCCAGTTGAACCCAGCGTCACAGTCTTCTGCAAGGAGTAGACCCCATGTTCCGGTATGGCCGCTAGGAACAGAACCGAGAAATCAAGGTAAGGCCTTCGGTATTGTGTCACTGAGTATGTGTAAAGTGTCAAATTGCAATGGTACCTCAGCTTCCAGCTCCGCTGGCATAGTCATCAGAGGACAGAGGTCTAATGTTTGCCCCAGCTTGTAGTCCTCCTGTCTCAGCATGAATCTGCAAGAGGGGATCACTGGGTTTTCCTGCGAGTGCTGATGTAGAGTAATTCCCATCACGCTGTACTAGGCCAGATCTCTCGGCTACGTGATTCAGCGGCAGTGTAAAGGCAGAAAGTAGTAGTATTAGGTCCTCTTTTATACTCTGGTAGTGCCTCTCCAGGAGTTGTTGGGTGCGTTGTTCCCAGACATTTATAGCTTCCATGTCGGCAGTGCTTTTTGGGTATAGGTGCTATTATCTGCACGTGGCAAGGCTTAGAAAGGGATATCAGTGATATATTCCTAAAATGAAGAATCTTCGGTTTCTTTATGTTTAGGATTAAAAATGTTTGCTTTCCATTGTATCCTAGCAGAAGTTTGAGTCCTTTATATGTGGATTAAGCCATATAATTGTATCTTAGGGCCCAGAGCTTCATAAAATACGTCCAGCTGCCTTAGTAGTTGGCTCTGCCAGTAAGTATTTAGTTTTAAATAGGAATTATTTAGTTAATAATTGTAAATTTAATTTAGATCTAATTTCATTATGTTAAAGTTAGGTGGTGTTAGGGTTAGGTTTAGGGTTAGGTTTAGGGGTTAATATAGTTTAACTTAGGTTGTTGCGATGTGGGGGGCTGGCGGTTTAGGGGTTAATAGGTTTATTTAGTTAATAAATCTAACTTTAATTTAGCTCTATTTTAATTATGTTAAAGTTAGGGGGTGTTAGGGTTAGGGTTACGTTAAGGTTAGGTTTAGGGATTACTAGTTTAAATTAGTTTATTGCAATGTGGGGGGCTTTCGGTTTAGGGGTTAATAGGTTTATTATAGTGGCAGAGGTGTAGGGCTTAATAACTTTAGTATAGTGGGGGCGATCTGGGAGGACGGCAGATTAGGGGTTAATAATATTTAAATAGTGTTTGTGATGTGGGAGGGCGGCGGTTTAGGGGTTAATAACTTTATTATAGTGGTGACGATGTCGGGGAGCGGCAAAATAGGGGTTGATAAATTGTCTTAGTGGCGGCGATGTCAGGAGCGGCAGATCAGGGGTTAATAAATTTATGTGGGAGGGTCTCTGTTTAAGGGTTAATAGGTAGTTTATGGGTGTTTAATGTACTTTATAACACATTAGTTATGAGTTTTATGTTACAGCTTTGTAGCGTAAAACTCATATCTACTGATTTTAGATGGCGTTACGGATCTTGTGGTTTTAGGCTGTAACACTAGCTTTTTAAAATCATCGCAAAACTCGTAATACTGGCGCTATTGGAATCCTAACGCACCTATTACGAATCTTGTCGGTATAGCTGTATCGCCTTTTAGCCTGTAACGCAACGTCAGTACTGCACTCATAAAAAAAAACGTTTTTTTAATGTGATTCCCATAGCACCGGTATTACGAGTTTTTTGCGTTAGGGAAAATGATGCGTTATGGGCCACAACGCTGCTATTTGACTCAGAACACAAAACTCGTAATCTAGGTGATTATTATTTCAACAGTATATTATGATCTACAAAACTGCTGCACATTTAGTGTGGATAAATACCACGCTTCAATACTTTTGTTTGCTCATTTTTTTGCCATCATTCAAATAATAGAATTCCTTTCACATCAGAAAGTTTTATTATACGGTAGGCCATTTGAAATACTTCATACAAAAACTTGCAGAACAATTGAAAAACTACGCTTTTGTGTATTTACAACAAAAACAAAAACATTTTTTTTTTTATTTATTTTAAATTTAGACAGGTGTTTTCCAAATAAAATACCTCATACGTACAAAAATACTTATATAGAAAGAGAAATGGTTAATTTTACAGGAGAGACGTTTGTTCTCAGATTCTTAAATTTAAATATTTATGGGCCAAAGTTTTCATTTGTTTGCTGATCTTTGCTTTGAATATGACACAATATGGTTTAATTGTTTATTAAATAAATATGGTTGCCAATTCAACTTCCGTGTCTAGCGAGTCAAAGCGGACATACTGTACACGCTAAAAGTGAAGCAAACAGGCTGATGCCTTGATAAATGGGGCCCATTATTTTTTTTTGTGTTTTAAATAAAAAATAAACATTATTAAAAATAGACTGAGCACTGTACCCTATATTAGGTCAAGCAAATTACTTTAAGGGCCTGATAACCAAACACTCACTGGCATGGAGAGAAAACATGAACAATTTATTGGGGGGGGGGGGTAAGGATTAAATTGCAATGTGTCTGTCCTTAAAATCCCAAACCATCCATAGCTAGATGAACAGTTCTTAATCCTAAAACTTACTTTCTTTCCTATGACATGGAGAGTCCACGACATCATTCCAATTACTAGTGGGATATTCAACTCCTGGCCAGCAGGAGGAGGCAAAGAGCACCCCAGCAAATCTGTTAAGTGTAACTGCCTTACCCATAACCCCCAGTCATTCTCTTTGCCTCTGTCAATTTAGGTTGTGAGAAGTTGGTGTCTGAAGATTTTAATCCTTTTATGGGTACTTTGCCTGGCAAGCAAGGATTGGGGTCTAGCTGTGTCCATGTCAATCTCTTGAGTAAGAGTAGTGGTGGCTTTTAACAGTTAAAAGGTGGCGGGGAAGTCTTTGCTTTACTTTTAACACTTTGTTACCCCTTTGTAGAAAGCCAGAGTTAGATATTCTGTTCTTTCCTTTTCTACAGGTACATGACAGTGAGTGAAGCACCTGCCACACCTAGTAAGAATCAGCATCTATCATGCAATTGGATCTAAGGTAAGAGCCTTTGCCTTCTAGGTACAGAAGGACAGCAGCACTTAAGAGGTTAAACCTCTCTTTTAGATCCATTTGTTCTGGGACATAATAATCCTTATTTTTTTAAAAATAAAGTATTCATATGAGGACAATATATTTGGCACATGGTATGAATTGGCAGTCAGCATGATACATTACTTTGGCTAAGGGATGTATGGGATTAACAGTAAAGGATATACTTTATTATGTTATTATTATTATTATTAGGTATTTGTAGAGCGCCAACAGGTTCCGCAGCACTATGAACATAGGTGGTATATAAAAAACAATTACAGGGATCAAATGAGTAGAGGGTCCTGCCGAGAGTTGCACTGTTGTAGTCGGCTCTTATGAAGGTGAACTACAAACAGCTGGGCTCATAGGCTTACATGCTATGGGGTTTAAGGGGATAGCAGTGGAGATAGGAAGGTTATAAGCGTCCCTGAACAGTAGAGTCTTCAGGGAGCACTTGAAGCTTTTAAAACTCAGGGAGAGTCTTGTGGAGCGAGGCAGAGAGTTCCATAAGATGGGAGCCAGTCTGGAGAAATCTTGTAAACGGGAATGTGAGGAGGTAACAAGAGAGGAGGAGAGTAGGAGATCATGAGCAGAGCGAAGGGGATGGGAGGGAGAGTATCTGGAGACAAGGTCTGAGATGTAGGGGGGAGCAATGCAATTGAGGGATTTGTGTGTCAGAGTGAGAATTTTGTGTTTAATCCTGGAGGCAAGAGGAAGCCAGTGAAGTGAAGTGATTGGCAGAGAGGTGCGACAGATGAAGAGCAATGTGTAAGGAAGATGAGCCTGGCGGAAGCATTCATTATAGACTGTAAAGGAGCTATGCGGCAGCTAGGGAGACCAGAGAGGATGGAGTTGCAGTAGTCAAGGCGGGAAAGGATTAGAGAGTGGATTAAAATCTTAGTTGTGTCTTGTGTAAGGAAATGTCTAATTTTAGCGATGTTTTTAAGGTTGAAGTGGCAGGCTTTAGCCAAGGACTGAATGTGAGGAGTGAAAGAAAGATCTGAGTCAAGTGTGACCCCAAGACATTGGGCATGTGAGGTTGGGGTAATGATGGAGTAATCAACAGTTATAGAGACATGGGGGGTGGAGATTTTGGAAGAAGGGTGGAAAATAAGGAGCTCAGTTTTGGAGAGATTTAGCTTGAGATAGTGAGAGGACATCCAAGATGAGATATGAGAGAGACAGTTAGTGACAGAGGTTAGCAAGGAAGGAGATAGTTCGGGTGCAGAGAGGTAGATTTGGGTATCTTTGGCATACAAATGATAGCTATTGAGGGGGTGGGAAACCGGTAGTATGTTGAGAGCTGATTTCATTTCTGATGGAGTCGATTTTGATGTTGAAGTAGCTGGCAAAATCTTGAGCTGAGAGAAAAGTTGTGGTGGGAGGTGGGGGTGGGCGAAGAAGGGTATTGAATGAGGAGAACAGATATTTTGGGTTTGAAGAAAAAGTAGAGATAAGTGTAGAGAAGTAATGTTGCTTATACAGGGAGTGCAGAATTATTAGGCAAGTTGTATTTTTGAGGATTAATTTTATTATTGAACAACAACCATGTTCTCAATGAACCCAAAAAACTCATTAATATCAAAGCTGAATAGTTTTGGAAGTAGTTGTTAGTTTGTTTTTAGTTATAGCTATTTTAGGGGGATATCTGTGTGTGCAGGTGACTATTACTGTGCATAATTATCAGGCAACTTAACAAAAAACAAATATATACCCATTTCAATTATTTATTTTTACCAGTGAAACCAATATAACATCTCAACATTCACAAATATACATTTCTGACATTCAAAAACAAAACAAAAACAAATCAGTGACCATTATAGCCACCTTTCTTTGCAAGGACACTCAAAAGCCTGCCATCCATGGATTCTGTCAGTGTTTTGATCTGTTCACCATCAACATTGCGTGCAGCAGCAACCACAGCCTCCCTGAGACACTGTTCAGAGAGGTGTACTGTTTTCCCTCCTTGTAAATCTCACATTTGATGATGGACCACAGGTTCTCAATGGGGTTCAGATCAGGTGAACAAGGAGGCCATGTCATTAGATTTTCTTCTTATATACCCTTTCTTGCCAGCCACGCTGTGGAGTACTTGGACGCGTGTGATGGAGCATTGTCCTGCATGAAAATCATGTTTTTCTTGAAGGATGCAGACTTCTTCCTGTACCACTGCTTGAACAAGGTGTCTTCCAGAAACTGGCAGTAGGACTGGGAGTTGAGCTTGACTCCATCCTCAACCCGAAAAGGCCCCACAAGCTCATCTTTGATGATACCAGCCCAAACCAGTACTCCACCTCCACCTTGCTGGCGTCTGAGTCGGACTGGAGCTCTCTGCCCTTTACCAATCCAGCCATGGGCCCATCCATCTGGCCCATCAAGACTCACTCTCATTTCATCAGTCCATAAAACCTTAGAAAAATCAGTCTTGAGATATTTCTTGGCCCAGTCTTGACGTTTCAGCTTGTGTGTCTTGTTCAGTGGTGGTCGTCTTTCAGCCTTTCTTACCTTGGCCATGTCTCTGAGTATTGCACACCTTGTGCTTTTGGGCACTCCAGTGATGTTGCAGCTCTGAAATATGGCCAAACTGGTGGCAAGTGGCATCTTGGCAGCTGCACGCTTGACTTTTCTCAGTTCATGGGCAGTTATTTTGCGCCTTGGTTTTTCCACACGCTTCTTGCGACCCTGTTGACTATTTTGAATGAAACGCTTGATTGTTCGATGATCACGCTTCAGAAGCTTTGCAATTTTAAGAGTGCTGCATCCCTCTGCAAGATATCTCACTATTTTTTACTTTTCTGAGCCTGTCAAGTCCTTCTTTTGACCCATTTTGCCAAAGGAAAGGAAGTTGCCTAATAATTATGCACACCTGATATAGGGTGTTGATGTCATTAGACCACGCCCCTTCTCATTACAGAGATGCACATCACCTAATATGCTTAATTGGTAGTAGGCTTTCGAGCCTATACAGCTTGGAGTAAGACAACATGCATAAAGAGGATGATGTGGTCAAAATACTAATTTGCCTAATAATTCTGCACTCCCTGTATAGATTAAGGGCAGAATAGTAAGAGTTCAAGATGAACTTATAGTGAAGAAAGTCAGCAGAACTCTGAGATTTCCTCCAGTGTCACTCAGCAGTACGGGAAAATTTGCATAGGTACCGTGTCAGAGGAGTATGCCAGGGCTGAGGATGAGTGTATGTTTTCCGAGCTATGGTAGGTGGGGCCAGATTATCATGGACTGATGTAAGGGTGGAGTTATAGTGGCAGATAGATTCATCAGGACAGGAAAAGGAGGGGATGGAAGAGAGAAGAGGTTCGAGAGAGCTAGCGAGCTGTTGCTGATCGAATGACTTGATACTTCTGTGAAATTTAGTGTGAGGGGTAGACGGAGGTAGAGTTGTAGGTAGGGAGGTGATGTTACAAGTGAGGAGGTGGTAGTCAGAAAGAGGAAAACGTGAGTTTGTGAAGTTTGAGATAGTGCATTGTTAGCTGAAAATCAGATCAAGGGAATGACGACCTTTGTGAGTGAGAGAGTCAGTCCATTGTGACAGGTTGATAGAGGATGTAGCTTGCAGAAGTTGTTTTGCAGAGGAGGCAGTGGGATTATCAACAAGAAGGTTGAAGTCACCGAGAATGAGGGCAGGGGTATCCGAGGAAAGGAAGTAAGGCAGCCAGGCGGCTCTAGAAATAGAGTTGCGGAGCCAGGGGGCGGTATATGACTGCAACGCCTATAGAGAGGGGAGAGAATAAGCTAATAATGTGTGTTTCGAATAAAGAAAATGTGAGGGAAGAGAAGGGCTTTGTTTGTTGAAAGGTGCAATGAGAGGAAAGTAAAATATCAACACCACCTCCTTGTCTATTGTCAGACCTAGAAGTGTGGTTAAAGTGGAGACCCCCATGTGACAGTGCAGCAGAGCAAGCAATGTCTGAAGGAGAGAGCCAGGTTTATGTGAGAAGCCAGAAAATTGAGAGAGTGGGAGATAAAGAGGTCATGGATAGAAGTGAGCTTGTTGCAAACAGAGCGAGAGTTCCAGAGTGCACAAGTGAAGGGGGTGGTGGCTTTAGATGCAAGAGGAATGAGACTAAGGTTACCAGAGTTTTGTCTTTGAAGTCTATTGAAGGGCACACATGGGTGTGTAGGGCAAGTAAGTTGTGGGGGAACAGTATTAGGGGAGATGTCGCCAGCAGCTAGTATGAGCAAGAGGGAGAGTGACATGAGATGAGATGCGGATTTGCAGTAGTGAGACTGTTTTTGTGATGAGTTGCAAGGGGGAGAGAGAGTTTTTAGGATTGTGTGAAGTTCATGAATACAAAAGTAGGTTAAGAGAGATAGGCTAATGAGCAATGCAGGTGGTGAGTGGTAAGGAGTAATTGAGTAAAGTAGTTTGTTAAACAGACAAACTGTGGCAAAATGGTTTATTAAGATATTGTGCATTTTTTACAAAATAGTCAGACAGTGTATAAAACTCAGTATTAAAACAGAACTTGCATTATCCCTTGTCCAATCCTTGTTCAGTTCTTGTATAATTTGTGCCTCACTTATAAATGTTTACTTAAGAGATGTAAACAGATGATCCTACAATACTGCTATCTAAGGGGAGAAACAGAAAGAGAAAAGACAACGGCACTATGGTTGCTGTGTCCCACTATATATCCTATTCTCATAGGTGTGAGAAATCTCAAAAAAAAATGTATGAGAGGGGACTTAGGTGCTGTACATTAGAAGAAGCAAACTGGAATGATCAATTGCAAGCAGCAATTGAGAGAATGTACATATTTAGCACTCAACAGCAAATATAGGGAAAATGGCCATGAATACCTAGGTAGAAGGTCCAAGAAAGGCAATTTAAAACTTAACTTTTATTAATTTATTCAAAATAAAAAGCAAGGGGGTGAGGTATTTTAAAATTCCAACCAATGTGAAGATAGGAGAATGCGACCAATAAGTGGTATGCTCTCCAAGTGATATACACTCAGAAATGGGGTAGGGTATATGCAATTATATATGTATATATATATATATATATATATGGATTCAGAATATGCCCATAAATTATATTTATTGCAGGAATATCTAACCCCCAATTTTAGGTCATCTTCTTATATCGAGAGAATGTGAGTGATAATAATAGTATTTAGAGAACCCCGGATTGTCCCTACTGGGTATTTTAGTATCAGAGCATTAAACCTAGGTGTAATGCTCTGAACTGTCCTGCAGTTGTGTGATCTGACCAAAGTAAATACACACAAAAGGTTACTAGAATCTTGTATTAATACATTAAGAAACATATAGTTGCAAGACTAGAAAATAGTAAATATGCCCTTGGTAATATATTTGTTGGGTACTGGGTACTGAAGGGTTTTTAACCTCTATATAACGAACTTACTCTAAATGCAGTAACATATAGATTGGTTGATTTCTGGTAACGTAACCGGCGGAGGACTATTCCAATGTTGTTTAGCTATATTCAGTGTTAGTTGTGGTTTGTCAGATTACTATATTAATTGTGTTCCTGAGAACGTTATAGAATTGGAAAAATTCACTCTGTATGTCCTCCCATTTCAATTTAGGTAATACTTATATTATAGCATTGCACTCCGTTTGTACTTAACTTGATAATGTTTTGAGTTTAAATAGACAACTGGTTATCACCTATTCTGATGGAGGCTATTTTTAAGAGCAGCAGCTATAATATCAGGGTATTATTGAAATGTTTTCCTTTTGCACAGCCCTCGTTGTGATACCGCCAATTTCTTGGATCAATACTGCAGATTATACTGTACAAAGTCTGCTTAACTATAAAAGGATTGAATTATTATTATAAGAAATTAGTACCAGTATCTTTGTCAGTGTGTTTGGTGCACTGTAGAGGTAACCCCTATATTATGGTTTAAGTAGTACTCCAGGGTAATGAATAAAAATATATGCGTAATAGGATTATTTTAGAACCAATAAGGGACACTCTGGTATTCAAGTTAATATATTTATAATTACCGGTTTTAGAACTTAACAGGGTCTCTATACGATTGAGACCTAGAGAGATCAGAGCTGAACTTGCTCACGGCTTAGAATAAAAAGTACACACGCTGAATCTCAAATTAGACTCCTATAAGTAAGGTACTTGTAAGAATATGTGGAATTAAGCAGCTCGGTTTCCCTAGGTAACACTCACACACAGAGACATACCATTTTTAAATAAAATTCTAATAAAGCATTCTACCACAATTCACACAGTTGTTTAAGTTTAAAAATGGAGAATGTTCTCCAGCTTCCCTGACATGTTTCGCCAAAAAAGGCTTTTTCAAAGGTGGGGCGCCCGCCGTTCTTGGGACTTTTTATTGGCTGACATGTTAGAGGCTTGTCTCGATCGTCGGCATTGATTGGTTGCCTTCCCTGCTACACTATTGGTTTGGGGAAGGGTGTATATTCGTGACGTAGTCTGTTAGACATTCATCTGTTCGTGAGGCATATTCCATGACTTATTATATATTCCGTAAACTAAAATCGATCTTCCTGCGTGCATATGAAAACTGAGAAGGGATACCAGGGGGATAGAAAGAGGTTACTAAGTTGCCGATTTTATGACACTCTTAAGGGACGTTACTCAGAACATCTGAGACACTCGAGTAAAAAGTTAAGTTTTAAATTGCCTTTCTTGGACCTTCTACCTAGGTATTCATGGCCATTTTCCCTATATTTGCTGTTGAGTGCTAAATATGTTCTCTCAATTGCTGCTTGCAATTGATCATTCCAATACTGCTATCTAAGCCTGCATTACTTTCCCCATAACAGTGTTACATTTATAGGCCAGAGCAGTCAGCTGAATGCAATAAATTAGGTAATTACATGATTAAAGACAGTCAAAGGCCAATTGGGAACATGTAATTCAGGGTGAGATAAGTTAAAAAAACAGACAATAGAATTTGGGGGAGGCTGGGGTTATACCATTAGTGAAATTATACATTTAGGAATTATAACAAGTATTTGCAAGGTTTGAACATCACATAGATAAGACAAGATATCAGCAGAGTAAATACATAACATTACACAGACTACAGACAAATGCAAAAAGAGAGACTTGTAGTACAGATGCCACAAAAACCTATGTCTTAATATTATTTTTAAAGCAGGAGCTTAAATGCAGTACAAGAGAAGTCATATTGACTATTGAGGCTTATTTTATTATACGAAGAGCGGTGCCGTTGTGAGTATAAACGAGTGAGACGTTTTTTAAATTGTTATTTTCTTCGCACCCTTTTTACACTGTGCAGTTTTATTTGATCCCGCTCACGTGACGCCCGCACTTCCGGTTTAGCGGAGCGGTGCCGTTGTGAGAATAGTAGCTTTCATTAGGAGGTAGCGCCAGTGTCTTCTTGTATCTTGTGATATTTATTTACATCATCTAAACAGGACAAGGATCATTTAGGAGAAGAGGATTTCCTCTTACTAGTGGGATATCTCTCTTGGTGTTAGGAGCCTCAGACAATCTGAGTTTTTTTTTCTAGAAAGCCTTCTTTGTTATTTTTATTAAAATTTGAATTCTAATTTTCATTTAAAAGAATTTAGAGTCTGCTTCATTTTATTTTGCTTACTTGTAAAAATTACTTGTGGGACCTGTTTATTTTCAGCTATGGACTCTAAACAGGATCAGTCCATTTCTATGGATAAATGTTTATACTATGTTTAGAAGCCCAAATTGTCCTACCTATGCAATTTTGCTCCTCCTGTTTAACTAAGACTTTAACATTTTAAGACAGATTACTCCCTTCTGAGCCTAATGTCTCTCAGGATAATTCTGTGCCTGAAATGCCTAAGCTTTCTTCTCAAACGTCCCAAGCCTTAATTGTTTCTCATAATGTGCCTTCTGTGTCCTCTAATCCACCTGGAGGTTGTGTATTTACCTGGGTTGGGATTTCATCTGCAATAACTGTGGCTTTGTCAGCTTTCCCTTTATCGGGTAAGCGTAAGAGAAAATCTAAACATCTGACTGATAGTAAGGCTTCTGACTCTAGGTTGGCATTAGCCAATCTTTCTCAGATATCTGATGAGGAGAATACTTCAGTAGCTTCTGAAGATGAAATCTCAGACTCTGACACTTTAGCAGAAAAATCTTCAAAATCTGAAGAGGTAAATTTTAGATTTAAGCTTGAACATCTCCGGTTACTACTGAAGGAGGTTTTAGCTACTTTGGACGACTTTGAACCTTCGGTTGCTGTCAACCTTACAAAGTCTTCTAAGTTGGATAGAGTTTATGATTCCCCATCTTCTGAGGAGGTTTTTCCTGTGCCTAGGATGATGTCTGAAATTATTGTTCAGGAATGGGATAAACCAGGGGTTCCTTTTTCCCCTCCCCCTGTTTTTAAGAAGATGTTTCCTGTTTTTGACTCTATTCATGACTCATGGCGCACTGTTGCTATAGTAGAAGGAGCTATTTCTACTCCTGCTAAGAGAAATGCCATTCCTATAGAGGATAGTTGCTCTTTTAAGGACCCAATGGACAAGACCCTAAAGGGTCAGATTTCTGCGTTATCTATCTATCCTTGTACACAAACGTCTGGCAGATCTACCAGATGATCAAGCCTTTGTATAGGCTCTGGTTAGAATCAGGCCTGTGTTTAAACCTGTTGCTCCCCCGTGGAGCCTTCATTTAATTTTTAAAGTTTTGCAGCAGGCTCCATTTAAGCCGATGCACGTTGTTGATTAAAAACTGTTATCCTGGAAGGTTTTGTTTCTTGTTGCCATTTCTTCCACTCGCAGAGTGTCTGAGCTTTCAACTCTGCAATGTGATTCCCCGTACCTTATTTTTCATGCTGATAAGGCGATCCTTAGTACTAAATTGGGGTTTCTCCCTAAGGTGGTATCGGATCGAAACTTTAATCAGGAAATTGTTGTTCCTTCTTTTTGTCCTTTTCCATCTTCTCAAAAGGAACGTCTTTTGCATAACTTGAATGTTGTGCAGGCTCTAAAATTCTACTTGCAAGCTACTAAAGATTTTCGGCAATCAGCCCTGTTTGTTGTTTTCTCTGGAAAACATAAGGGTCAGAAGGCCACTTCTACTTCTCTGCCTCTCTGGTTGGGAAGTTTGATTCATTTGGCTTATGAGACAGCAGCCTCCTGAGAGAATTACGGCTCATTCCACTAGGGCTGTCTCCTCTTCTTGGGCTTTCAAAAATGAAGCTTCTGTGGAGCAGATTTGCAAGGCGGCAACATGGTCCTCTCTAAATATTTTTTCCAAATTCTACAAATTTGATACATTTGCCTCGGCCAAGGCTTCTCTTGTGAGAAAGGTTCTTCAAACGGTGGTGCCTTCTGTTTAGGTCCTCCTGTCTTTTTTCTCTCTCCCTGTTCATTCCGTGTCCTCTAGCTTGGGTATTAGCTCCCACTAGTAATTGGAATGATGTTGATGGCTCTCCATGTCATAGGAAAGAAAACAAAATGTATGCTTACCTGATAAACTTATTTATTTCTGGAAATGGAGAGTCCACGACCCTACCCTCTTTTTTATTTATGATTCGGCAGTTTTTTTAGTTAACCTCAGGCACCTTTTCACACTTGTGTTTTTCTTCCTTTTCCATTTCCTTTGGCTGATTGACTGGGGGTTATGGGTAAGGCAGTTACACTTAACAGCTTTGCTGGGGTGCTCTTTGCCTCCTCCTGCTGGCCAGGGGTTGAAATTCCCACTAGTAATTGGAATGATGTTGTGGACTCTCCATTTTTGGAAAGAAAGACATTTTTCAGGTAAGCATACATTTAGTTTTTTTTAAATTCTGTATAGAGACCTTGCAGCACTGACAAGACTTCTGAGATCATATCACCAGGCCAGAGTGCTTTAGACCAAAGTCTTCAAGTTTAGCTTTATTGTTCAAAGTACAAGGAGCAGGACAGACAGGCATTGCAAAATGGTGTGTATGATGGAGGAACTTCTTCTGAAAAAGATAACATGCTCTAGTTTGTAACAGCAGCTAATGTTTGCATTTGTGACCCTAGTTTAGTAGGGTTTTAAAGGACCCGGAAATATAGTAGATTTGCATAATCATCAGATGCATGATACAAAGACAATGCAATAGCTAGGGCTAGATTTAGCAAGCAGTGGATTCTGCTGTCTCCACCCAATGTTTCTGGCTCGCCGGAAAATGAAGTTAAGAAGCAGCGATCCTTAACTTGTCTGCCACCTATTATGTTGTTGACACCCCTGCTAATGAATGATTGGCCGTGAATGTGCAGGGGGCGGCATTGCACAAGCATTTCACAAGAAATGCTTGTGCAATATTATATGCCTACAGCAAATCATGTCCTTCCGACATTTAAAAAATCTACCCCTAAAATCTACCCCCTAGTCTGAACTTCAAATGAGTAGTAGATTTTTTTCTGACAAATTTCAATAGTAAGTCCATTTCCATCCCACTGCATCATGTGACAGCTATCAGCCAATCACAAATGCATACATGCTAATTCTGTGAGTTCTTGCACATGCTCAGTAGGAGCTGGTGACTCAAAAAGTATAAATATAAGAAGACTGAGCACATTTTGTTAATGGAAGTAAATTGGAAAGTTGTTTAAAATTGCTGCTGTATCTGAATCATGAGGGTTTAATTTTGGCTTGAGTGTTCCTTTTACAAAAACGGCATACTCTATGATATTAAAGCATAGAGGTTTTGCTATTAAATGTTTCTAAAAAGTAAAAAGAAACCTAGGTCCTTGTGTAAAGAAGAATAAGTCAGTATACGTTGTAAGCAAACTAGGGCCTAGATTTGGAGTTTGGCGGTAGCCGTGAAAACCAGCGTTAGAGGCTCCTAACGCTGGTTTTAGGCTACCTCCGGTATTTGGAGTCACTCAAAATAGGGTCTAACGCTCACTTTTCAGCCGCGACTTTTCCATACCGCAGATCCCCTTACGTCATTTGCGTATCCTATCTTTTCAATGGGATTTTTCTAACTCCGGTATTTAGAGTCGTGTCTGAAGTGAGAGTTAGAAATCTAACGACAAAACTCCAGCCGCAGAAAAAAGTCAGTAGTTAAGAGCTTTCTGGGCTAACGCCGGTTCATAAAGCTCTTAACTACTGTGCTCTAAAGTACACTAACACCCATAAACTACCTATGTACCCCTAAACCGAGGTCCCCCCACATCGCCGCAACTCGATTAAATTTTTTTAACCCCTAATCTGCCGACCGCCACCTACGTTATCCTTATGTACCCCTAATCTGCTGCCCCTAACACCACCGACCCCTATATTATATTTATTAACCCCTAATCTGCCCCCCACAACGTCGCCGCCAGCTACCTACACTTATTAACCCCTAATCTGCCGTCCGCATGCCGCCGCCAGCTACATTATCCCTATGTACCCCTAATCTGCTGCCCTAACATCGCCGACCCCTATATTATATTTATTAACCCCTAATCTGCCCCCCTCAACGTCGCCTCCACCTGCCTACATTTATTAACCCCTAATCTGCCGACCGCAAAGAGCCGCCAGCTACATTATAGCTATGTACCCCTAATCTGCTGCCCCTAACACCGCCGACCCCTATATTATATTTATTAACCCCTAATCTGCCCTCCCTAACATCGCCGACACCTAACTTCAATTATTAACCCCTAATCTGCCGACCAAATCTCGCTGCTATTCTAATAAATGTATTAACCCCTAAAGCTAAGTCTAACCCTAACACTAACACCCCCCTAAGTTAAATATAATTTACATCTAACGAAATAAATTAACTCTTATTAAATAAATTATTCCTATTTAAAGCTAAATACTTACCTGTAAAATAAACCCTAATATAGCTACAATATAAATTATAATTATATTATAGCTATTTTAGGATTAATATTTATTTTACAGGTAACTTTGTATTTATTTTAACCAGGTACAATAGCTATTAAATAGTTAAGAACTATTTAATAGCTAAAATAGTTAAAATAATTACAAATTTACCTGTAAAATAAATCCTAACCTAAGATATAATTAAACCTAACACTACCCTATCAATAAATAAATTAAATAAAATACCTACAATTACCTACAATTAAACCTAACACTACACTATCAATAAATTAATTAAACACAATGCCTACAAATAAATACAATGAAATAAACTAACTAAAGTACAAAAAATAAAAAAGAACTAAGTTACAAAAAATAAAATAATATTTACAAACATAAGAAAAATATTACAACAATTTTAAACTAATTACACCTACTCTAAGCCCCCTAATAAAATAACAAAGCCCCCCAAAATAAAAAAATGCCCTACCCTATTCTAGATTACTAAAGTTCAAAGCTCTTTTACCTTACCAGCCCTGAACAGGGCCCTTTGCGGGGCATGCCCCAAGAAGTTCAGCTCTTTTGCCTGTAAAAAAAAACATACAATACCCCCCCCCCCAACATTACAACCCACCACCCACATACCCCTAATCTAACCCAAACCCACCTTAAATAAACCTAACACTAAGCCCCTGAAGATCTCCCTACCTTGTCTTCACCTCACCGGGTTCAGCGATCGGTCCAGAAGAGGGTCCGAAGTCTTGATCCAAGCGGAGCAAGAAGAGGTCCTCCATCCGGTAGAAGTCTTCATCCAAGCGGGGCAGAAGAGGTCTTCCATCCGATTGAAGTCTTCATCCAAGCGGGATCTTCTATAGTCATCCATCCGGAGCGGAGCGGCAGCATCCTGAAGACCTCCGACGCGGAACATCCATCCTGGCCGACGACTGAACGACGAATGACGGTTCCTTTAAATGACGTCATCCAAGATGGCGTCCCTCGAATTCCGATTGGCTGATAGGATTCTATCAGCCAATCGGAATTAAGGTAGGAATATTGCACACACAGGCAATAATAGGCAGATACATGCACACACAGGCAGGGATAGATAGGCATACACACACACACACACACACAGGCAGGGATAGATAGGCATACATACACAGGTAGTAATAGGCTGATACATGCACACACAGGCAGTAATAGGCTCATACATGCACACACAGGCAGTAATAGGCTCATACATGCACACACAGGCAGTAATAGGATGATACATGTACATGCAGGGACAGATAGGCATACACACACACACAGGCAGTAATAGGCTCATACATGCACACACAGGCAGTAATAGGATGATACATGCACACACATGCAGTAATAGGCAGATACACACACACACAGGCAGTAATAGGCTGATACATGCACACACAGGCAGTAATAGGCAGATACATGTACAGGCAGGGATAGATAGGCATACACACACACAGGCAGTAATAGGCTGATACATGCACACACAGGCAGTGATAGATAGGCATACACACACACAGGCAGTAATAGGCTGATACATGCACACACAGGCAGTGATAGATAGGCATACACACACACAGGCAGTAATAGGCTGATACACACACACAGGCAGTAATAGGCTGATACACACACACACATGCAGTAATAGATAGGCATACACACACACACAGGCAGTAATAGGTTCATACATGCACACACAGGCAGTAATAGGATGATACATGCACACACAGGCAGTAATAGGCTCATACATGCACACACAGTCAGTAATAGGCTCATACATGCACACACAGGCAGTAATAGGCTCATACATGCACACACAGGCAGTAATAGGCTCATACATGCACACACAGGCAGTAATAGGCTCATACATGCACACACAGGCAGTAATAGGCTCATACATGCACACACAGGCAGTAATAGGCTCATACATGCACACACAGGCAGTAATAGGATGATACATGTACATGCAGGGATAGATAGGCATACACACACACACAGGCAGTAATAGGCTCATACATGCACACACAGGCAGTAATAGGATGATACATGCACACACAGGCAGTAATAGGCAGATACATGTACAGGCAGGGATAGATAGGCATACACACACACAGGCAGTAATAGGCTGATACATGCACACACAGGCAGTGATAGATAGGCATACACACACACAGGCAGTAATAGGCTGATACATGCACACACAGGCAGTGATAGATAGGCATACACACACACAGGCAGTAATAGGCTGATACACACACACAGGCAGTAATAGGCTGATACACACACACACAGGCAGTAATAGGCTGATACACACACACAGGCAGTAATAGGCTGATACACACACACACAGGCAGTAATAGGCTGATACACACACACACACAGGCAGTAATAGGCTGATACACACACACACAGGCAGTAATAGGCATACACACACACACAGGCAGTAATAGGTTCATACATGCACACACAGGCAGTAATAGGATGATACATGCACACACAGGCAGTAATAGGCTCATACATGCACACGCAGGCAGTAATAGGCTCATACATGCACACACAGGCAGTAATAGGCTCATACATGCACACACAGGCAGTAATAGGCTCATACATGCACACACAGGCAGTAATAGGCTCATACATGCACACACAGGCAGTAATAGGATGATACATGTACATGCAGGGATAGATAGGCATACACACACACACAGGCAGTAATAGGCTCATACATGCACACACAGGCAGTAATAGGATGATACATGCACACACATGCAGTAATAGGCAGATACACACACACACACACAGGCAGTAATAGGCTGATACATGCACACACAGGCAGTAATAGGCAGATACATGTACAGGCAGGGATAGATAGGCATACACACACACAGGCAGTAATAGGCTGATACATGCACACACAGGCAGTGATAGATAGGCATACACACACACACAGGCAGTAATAGGCTGATACACACACACAGGCAGTAATAGGCTGATACACACACACACACAGGCAGTAATAGATAGGCATACACACACACACAGGCAGTAATAGGCTCATACATGCACACACAGGCAGTAATAGGATGATACATGCACACACAGGCAGTAATAGGCTCATTCATGCACACACAGGCAGTAATAGGCTCATACATGCACACACAGGCAGTAATAGGATGATACATGCACACACAGGCAGTAATAGGATGATACATGCACACACAGGCAGTAATAGGATGATACACGCACACACATGCAGTAATAGGCAGATACACACACACACAGGCAGTAATAGGCAGATACACACACACAGGCGGTAATAGGCAGATACACACACAGGCAGTAATAGGCAGATACACACACACACAGGCAGTAATAGGCTGATACATGAACACATAGGCGGTAATAGGCAGATACACACACACAGGCAGTAATAGGCTGATACACACACACACACAGGCAGGGATAGATAGGCATACACACACACAGGCGGTAATAGGCAGATACACACACACACAGGCAGTAATAGACAGATACACACACACACAGGCAGTAATAGGCAGATACACACACACACACACAGGCAGTAATAGGCAGATACACACACACACACACAGGCGGTAATAGGCAGATACACACACACAGGCAGTAATAGGCTGATACACACACACACACAGGCGGTAATAGACAGATACACACACACACAGGCAGTAATAGGCAGATACACACACACACACACAGGCGGTAATAGGCAGATACACACACACACAGGCAGTAATAGGCAGATACACACACACACACAGGCGGTAATAGGCAGATACACACACACACAGGCAGTAATAGGCAGATACACACACACACACACACACACAGGCGGTAATAGGCAGATACACACACACACAGGCAGTAATAGGCAGATACACACACACAGACAGGCAGGGATAGATGGGCATACACACACACACTCGGGCAGTAATAGGCAGATACACACACACACACAGGCAGGATAGATAGGCATACACACACACTCAGGCAGTAATAGCAGACACACACACACACAGGGATAGATAGGCATACACACACACTCAGACAGTAATAGGCAGATACACACACAGGCAGGGATAGATAGGCATACACACACACACTAGATAGGCATACACACACACTCAGGCAGTAATAGCAGACACACACACAGGCAGGGATAGATAGGCATACACACACACTCAGGCAGTAATAGGCAGATACACACACACACACACACACACAGGCAGGGATAGATGGGCATACACATACACACTAGATAGGCATACACACACACTCAGACAGTAATAGCAGACACACATACAGGCAGGGATAGATAGACATACACACTCACTCAGGCAGTAATAGCAGACACACACACAGGCAGGGATAGATAGGCATACACACACACACAGTCAGGCAGTAATAGGCAGATACACACACACAGGCAGGGATAGATAGGCATACACACACACACTCAGGCAATAATAGCAGACACACACACAGGCAGGGATAGATAGGCATACACACACACACAGTCAGGCAGTAATAGGCAGATACACACACACAGGCAGGGATAGATAGGCATACACACACACTCAGGCAGTAATAGGCAGATACACACACACACAGGGATAGATAGGCATACACACACACTCAGACAGTAATAGGCAGATACACACACAGGCAGGGATAGATAGGCATACACACACACACACTAGATAGGCATACACACACACTCAGGCAGTTATAGGCAGATACACACACACACACAGGCAGGGAAATATGGGCATACACACACACACTAGATAGGCATACACACACACTCAGGCAGTAATAGCAGACACACACACAGGCAGGGATAGATAGGCATACACACACACACACTAGATAGGCATACACACACACACAGGTAGTAATAGGCAGATACACACACAGGCAGGGATAGATGGGCATACACACACACACTAGATAGGCATACACACACACTCAGACAGTAATAGCAGACACACATACAGGCAGGGATAGATAGGCATACACACACACTCAGGCAGTAATAGCAGACACACATACAGGCAGGGATAGATAGGCATACACACACACACTCAGGCAGTAATAGCAGACACACACACAGACAGGGATAGATAGGAATACACACACACACACACACACACACTCAGGCAGTAATAGCAGACACACACACAGGCAGGGATAGATAGGCATACACACACACTCAGGCAGTAATAGGCAGATACACACACACAGGCAGGGATAGATAGGCATACACACACACACAGTCAGGCAGTAATAGGCAGATACACACACACAGGCAGGGGTAGATAGGCATACACACACACTCAGGCAGTAATAGGCAGATACACACACACAGGCAGGGGTAGATAGGCATACACACACACTCAGGCAGTAATAGGCAGATACACACACACACACAGGCAGGGATAGATAGGCATACACACACACACAGTCAGGCAGTAATAGGCAGATACACACACACAGGCAGGGGTAGATAGGCATACACACACACTCAGGCAGTAATAGGCAGATACACACACACACAGGCAGGGGTAGATAGGCACACACTAAGGCAGTAGTAGCAGACACAAGCACTCACATGTGAGTTTGTGAAAACTTGCCATTGTCATTATGGAGTAAATGACACATACACACACCCATCACTATTAAGCAAATACATAAAAAAAAAAAGGCTTAATGTCAAAAACATTTTTTTTTATTCAACAGTCCTTAACAGAAAGGGGGATATTTATCAAAGCCTCATCTTTGTTGCATTCCCCCGCACCAATACGCTCGCCTAACATCGCCTAACATCCCAGCCGCGTATCTCAATATGCTCTCCTTATTTATGAAAAAGACGCACACCAAGTACGGGGCGATGAGCATCGGACTGTTGTTAACTAACAGTCATCGATCTTGCGTCTTTTAGAGCTGCTAAAATCCTATTGACTGTTCCAATCAACCAAAAGGATGAGAGCTCAATCCTATTGGCTGATTGGAACAGCCAATAATATTTTAGCAGCTCTAATCCTATTGGCTGATTGAAATCTTTCAGCCAATAGGAATGCAAGGGACCCCATCTTGGATGATGTCACTTGCATTGAAGTTCCAGTTTACAGCGGCGACCATATGAAGAGGATGCTCCGCGCCGGGTGTCTTCAGGATGGACCCGCTCCGCGCCGGATGGATGAAGATAGAAGATGCCGTCTGGATGAAGACTTCTTGATACTGGATGAGGGCTTCTCCGGGTGGATGAAGATGGAAGAGGCCGCCCGGATGAAGACTTCTTGCCGCCTGGATGATGGCTTCTCCGGCTTCGGATGGATCCTTCAAGCGGGACTTCAAGAACTGTAAGTGGATCATCGGGGGTTAGTGTTAGTTTTTTTTAAGGGTTTTATTGGGTGGGTTTTATATTTAGATTATGGTCTGGGCATGTAAAAGAGCTAAATGCCCTTTTAAGAACAACAGGGCAATGGGGAGCTTAGGTTATTTATTTGCGGGGGTTGGTTGGTTGGATGGTGGGTTTTACTGTTGGGGGGGTGTTTCTATTTTTTTTACAGGTAAAAGAGCTGATTTCTTTGGGGCAAAACCCCGCAAAAGGCCCTTTAAAAGTTAGGGTAGGTTAATTAATAGTTTAAAATTAGTTTCTTTTAATTCTACAGGTAAGTTTTAATTTATATTAAGATAGGGATGTTGTAATTTTATTTTAAAGTTAGGGGGTTGTTAGGTTTAGGGGCTGCGTTACTGAGTTTTATGCTGCTTTTTTGCAGGTGTTAGGCTTTTTTTTAGCCAGCTCTCCCCATTGATGTCTATGGGGAAATCGTGCATGAGCACGTACGACCAGCTCACCGCTGACTTAAACAGCGCTTGTATTGGAGTGCAGTGTGAAGCTCAATTTTGCTCTACGCTCACTTCTTGTCTTTTAACGCCGGGTTTGTAAAAACCTGTAATACCAGAGCTGCAGGTAAGTGAGCGGTGAAAATAAACTGCACGTTAGCACCGCACAGCTCATAACGCAAAACTCGTAATCTGGCCGAGTGTGTTTAACTCCTGCAAATATGATAAGCACATAACTAAAGCCAGTGCAAGAGCAGGAATGGACTGCCAATCTAAAAGGTCCCTGTGGAGTGTAGGGAGAAGAGGTTTTAGACCTCGGGAGGAAGGGAGACCCTGCTTTGGTGCATGTGGTTGTTTGTTCTCAGTGTAAAAAGAAAATGCTATAATATGTTAGAGACTTTTATTACTTGCATAGAAATGTGTGTGTAACCCCTGGAATGGTCGTAAGCACACAGTAAAAGTCAGCTGTAGTGCAGTGATGCATTACTAGAGGCTAGCTGAACACATCTGATGAGTGAATGACAAGAGACAGGTGTATGTAACCACCAATCACTAGTTAGTTAACATACCTAGGTGTGCTTTTCAAGAAAGGATGCCAAGAGAGCAAAATTTTATTTTGACTTTCATAGTGCAATTGTTGACAACTTTTCCATTATTATTATTATTATTATTATTATTATTATTACTATTATTGCTATCATATTCTGCAGTTCTATAAACATGGGAATAATATGCAAAGGTAGCATTTATAGGAGACGTAAATCACCTCATGAATGTGATCTACAAAACAGCTGGGCTCGCAGGCTTACATGCTAAGGGGGTTCAAGCGGATGACAAAGGAGGAGGAGAGGAACTGAGGTAATAAAGGTTATTGTATGTTGTATGAATCCCTGAACATTAGAGTCTTTAAGTAATGCTTGAACCTATGAAAACTAGAGGAGAGCCTTGAGGAGCAAGGCAGAGAGTTCCATAAATTAGGGGCTATTCTGGAGAATTCTTGTATGTGGGAATGTGAGGAGATAACAAGAGAGGAGGAGAGAAAGAAGTTGTATTTATGTACTAATATTTTTTTGCTGTAGAGTAGTGGTTTGGTATCACAGCGATCACATGACTGCCCTGGGCTCTAACCCACTCTGGATGCACTGCCTCACTTGCAAGGCAATCTCTGGGGCTGCAGGCAGGTGAGGGAATAAGGGCATCCCTTGTGAGGCTGCTAAAAAGGACGGATGTACCATTACATCACTAGGGGCCTTAAGACCTATTTTTTTGTGATGTAATGCTATGTCCTTTTAGCTAAAGGGGTTAAGGAACCTAAGGAAGATGTATAGATTGAGAAAAGAAGGGAACAAAGAACAGAAGAGTTTTGTGGCACCTCAACAGAAAGTGGTAATGGGGCAGAGCATGTGCCAGAGCAGGCTATACCAAAGTTACGATTGGACAGGTAGGGGGGAACCATGAGAGGGCTGCAAATGCAGAAGGATTGTAGGTTTTGGAGCTAGAGAGGGTGGTCAACAGTATCAAAGTCTGCAGACAGATTAAGAAGGTTTAACAGAAAGAAGTGGCCTTTAAAATGTGCTGTAAGTAGGTAATTTGTAACCTTAATAATTGTTGTCTCTGTGGAGTGTTGGGGTCGAATTCCAGATACCAAAGGATCAAGGAGGGAGTTTAATGTAAGGAAGTGTAACAGACGTGTATATACTAGCCTTTCCAGAAGTTTAGAGGCAAGGGGGAGTAGTTGGATGGGGAGATTTGATCAAGAGATATTTTTTTTAGGATAGGTGTGATCAGTGCATGTTTAAATGATGAGGGTTATATACCAGTAATGAGGGAGAGATTGCAAATATGTGCAAGAATTAGAGTAAAAGTAGGGGAGGGAGGGCAGAAGTTGTGAGGGGATGGGATCGAGGAGACAGGTAATGAGGTGATAGGAAGATATAAGGGAAGAAACTTCTTCCTCAGTGTGACAGACCCTTCTGTCAGGACTGAAGGAGTTAACTGTGTTTAGCTTTAAGAAACTATTTTCTAAACACAAGTTGCTGGCTCCAGCTATAATCTAATTAGTGCTAAGCATTCTATTGTTTGATCACCTCCAGAGAGAAAACGCCTAAGTGATAAGAAGGGCCAAGAGTGTCTTGTGGTTGAAGTGTTTAAGTAATATAATTCTATTGTATCATGTCAAAGGGCTTGTTCCCTCCATGTAATGTCTTTCAACCCCCATCTGGGGGGGGGGGGGTCAGACCTGCATAAATACTAGGCATAGCTTTTTAATAAATGTCATTCTGTTTTAAACCTGAAAACTGGCTTGGTTGTGAATTGCTGATTCCCTATGCAGGACATTGTTCATCTGGTGTTAACCCTTGGTATCCTGTTGGTACCGTAACAATTGGTGGCAAGCGACGGAATGAACCTTATCGCCCAGAAGAGCAACTACACAAGCCAGTAACCTCAGGAAGAGGGGGATTATTACAATACTGACTAAGATGGAAAGAGTACCAGGGACAGAAGGAACCAATGGGCCCAGCATAGCAGACAGAACCCCCGCAGAAGCAAGCTTTGATCGGGCGGTTAAAATAAGACTGGCACATTATGGCCCCAACCCATCTGCGGAAATTATCGACCGGGTCATAGCAGCTGTGGAGGCCAACCTACTTCGCCAAAGCGGCGCTGCAGCAAACCCAGTGGAAAAGAGAAAAGTTAATTTTGCAGCTTTTAAAAACTTCCTGGAAACAGAAGGAGAGATTGATGGGTACCTTGCGGATTTTGAGAGGCAATGTGCACTACACAAGGTACCCGCAGAGGACTGGGTCACGATATTATCCGGCCGGGCCAGTGAGGCTTTTCGGGCCATTCCAGATGAGGAAGTCGGGGATTATAATACTGTAAAAGAGGCTCTGCTCTCCAGGTATGCGGTTACACCGGAGGCATACCAGAGGCGGTTCAGAGACACTGTTTAATTAGCTGGAGATTCCTACCTTGAGTGGGCATGTAAGGTGCACCGCACAGCAGCTCACTGGATAGTGGGGTGCCAAGCCGTATCTGGGGAAGAGGTGCTGCAGCTATTCCTGTTGGAACATTGCTTCGACAAGTTACCCGCAGGAGTTTGAGAGTGGGTTCGGGACCGTAAACCCTCCACCCTGCATGAAGCGGCTCGCTTGGCAGATGAGTATACGGATGCCCGCAAACTGGACACTGCTACCACTAAGCCCCCTGCTAGAGTGGAGTACAGACCCCCAGTCACCCCAGCAGCTGCCAGTTACCAACCCCCGGCGCACCGCTATACCACACGGCCTCTGGCCATGAACTACCCTCAGAGAGCCCGGTTCAATTCACGGGGCTACTCACAACCGATTCGATGCTTTGGATGTAAGCAACTAGGGCACAAAAGACCAGAGTGTCCCCTAAATGCAGCAAACCAAGCACAGTCCTGGAGAAGACCTGCCGGCGGAATCACACGTAACCCTCCGCCTGCGGCCCGCTACGTAGAGGCGCAAGAATGCTGGGGCATCTTACATGAGGCAGACCTTGTGCAAGCTGCCCACCGGAATAACCGGCAACTGGTTAAAGTGAATGGGAAGGAGGTCAGTGGTCTACGGGATACTGGTGCTACCATGACCTTGCTTCGAAAGAACTTGGTGTCTGAGAAACAGCACACAGGAGACACTGTGGCTGTGAGGGTAGCAGGGGGCACTGTGTTCCACCTACCTGTTGCCAGGGTACATTTGGATTGGGGAGTGGGCGCTAGACCTGTGAATGTGGGGGTCATGAAGGATTTACCCGCTGATGTTCTCCTTGGAAATAACTTGACCCCCCTTGTTTCTGCCTACGCTCCTATGGGTCCCGCTGATGTTAACCCTGTGACTACCCGTGCCCAGATCCGTGCAGCAGAGACTGACCCACCTGCTGCTAAGCCCCAGGATGATGAGCTCAGTAAATCTTTATCCGCTATTGATACGTGGAAGTCCCGTTACAATGCGCTGATGAAGGAGAAGAGTCACGTAGAGGATAAAATGGTCACGTTAAATAATCACGTAACAGTGCTAGCGGGAGAGAAGAGGAGTGCAGAGGAAAAAGCACGTTTAGAACATGAATCTCTGCTAGACAAGCTGCACCGACAGACTGCAGAAAACACCAGCTTGAGAGTGGGACATGAAACCTTAAAGACAAACTTAGCGACACTTGAGAAGAAGCTGACGCTGGCTCATAGTGAGGTGCAGCAACTCAAGGGCACCCTATGTCAGTATGAAGGGATTGTGGATACCTATAAAGAGCAGGTACAAAAAACTCGTAAAGAAGCTGATGGGATTTTGAAGGACTGTTTAGCCCTAGTCTGGGCACTGAGGAAGTTGAACCCTTGTTTGTATGGACAGGAATTCTCTCTCATAACGGGAATACAGATGGATTGTCCGAGCAAACTGACATGCCTACCACCTCCTAGTCCGGTCATCCCCAGGTTGACCCGCAAAAGGGTCAAGCCGGGTCTGCCGGAGTGTTCCACAAGGGGGGAGCTATGTGACAGACCCTTCTGTCAGGACTGAAGGAATTAACTGTGTTTAGCTTTAAGAAACTATTTTCTAAACACAAGTTGCTGGCTCCAACCATAATTTAGTTAGTGATAAGAATTCCATTGTTTGATCACCCTCAGAGAGAAAACGCCTAAGTGATAAGAAGGGCCAAGAGTGTCTTGTGGTTGAAGTGTTTAAGTAATATAATTCTATTGTATCATGTCAAAGGGCTTGTTCCCTCCATGTAATGTACAACAGTCTTTCAACCCCCATCTGGGGGGGGGGGGGGGTCAGACCTGCATAAATACTAGGCATAGCCTTTTAATAAATGACATTCTGTTTAAACCTGAAAACTGGCTTGGTTGTGAATTGCTGATTCCCTATGCAGGACATTGTTCATCTGGTGTTAACCCTTGGTATCCTGTTGGTACCGTAACACTCATTAACAGGGGCAAAAGTGCTGAATTTGTCGTTTCAGGTGTTTGGGGATGGTTAGGGGGTTGGAGTCTGGAAGTGTGTTGAGAGGTTATTTTGTTTCTGATTAAATCAGTTTTATTGTCGAAGTAGCTGGCAAAATCTTGAGCTGAGAGAGTGTCACACTCCAGCAGTGTGTATATGTGTATGTATATGTGTGTGTGTGTGTGTGTATGTATATGTGTATGCATATGTGTGTGTGTGTTTATGGAAATTTGTGGTAATAAATATTTGTGTGTGTGTGTGTTTATATATATTTGTGTTTGGGCATGTGGTAATAAATATGTGTGCTTGTGTGCATATGCATGTGTGTGTTTTTATGGTAATGAATATTTGTCTTTGTGTGTATATGTGTGCGTGTTTGTTGTAATAAATATTTGTGTTTTTTTTTGTATATGGTAATACATAGTTGTGTGTGTGTGAGTGTATGTATATGTACTGTAATATATACAGTATGTGTGTGTGTATTTGGGTGTTTGGGTGTGTTTATGGCAATATGTATTTGTGTTTTTGTGTGTGGTAATACATATTTGTGCATGTATGTGTATAGTAATAAATATTTGTTTTTGTGTGTGTGTGCGTGTGTGTTTGTGTGTTTATGGTAATAAATATTGGTCTTTGTGTGTGTTTGTCTGTTTATGGTAATAAATATTTGTCTTTGTGTGTATATGCATGTGTGTTTGTGTGTTTATGGTAATAAATATTTGTCTTTGTGTGTATATGCGTGTGTGTTTGTGTGTTTATGGTAATAAATATTTGTCTTTGTGTGTATATGCGTGTGTGTTTGTGTGTTTATAGTAATAAATATTTGTCTTTGTGTGTATATGTGTATGTATATGTGTGTGTGTGTTTATGTGTGTGTGTGTGTGTATGTATGCATATGTGTGTGTGTGTTTATATATATTTGTGTTTGGGCATGTGGTAATAAATATGTGTGCTTGTGTGCATATGCATGTGTGTGTTTTTATGGTAATGAATATTTGTCTTTGTGTGTGTATGTGTGCGTGTTTGTGTGTTGGTTGCAATAAATATTTGTGGTTTTTTTTGTATATGGTAATACATAGTTATGTGTGTGTGTGAGTGTATGTATATGTACTGTAATATATACAGTATTTGTGTGTGTGTTTGGGTGTGTTTATGGCAATATGTATTTGTGTTTGTGTGTGTGGTAATACATATTTGTGCATGTGTGTATAGTAATAAATATTTGTCTTTGTGTGTGTTTGTGTGTTTGTGTGTTTATGGCAATAAATATTTGTCTTTGTGTGTGTTTGTCTGTTTATGGTAATAAATATTTGTCTGTGTGTGTGTTTGTGTGTGCGTGTGTGTTTGTGTGTTTATGGTAATAAATATTTGTCTTTGTGTGTGTTTGTCTGTTTATGGTAATAAATATTTGTCTTTGTGTGTGTTTGTGTGTTTATGGTAATAAATATTTGTCTTTGTGTGTGCTTGTGTGTTTGTTTATGGTAATAAATATTTGTGTTTGAGTGTGTTTGTGTGTATGCGTGTGTGTTCGTGTGTTTATGGTAATAAATATTTGTGTTTGAGTGTGTTTGTGTGTATGCGTGTGTTTGTGTGTTTATGGTAATAAATATTTGTCTTTGTGTGTGTTTGTGTGTTTATGGTAATAAATATTTGTCTGTGTGTGTGTTTGTGTGATTGTCTGTTTATGGTAATAAATATTTGTCTGTGTGTGTGTTTGTGTGATTGTCTGTTTATGGTAATAAATATTTGTCTGTGTGTGTGTTTGTGTGATTGTCTGTTTATGGTAATAAATATTTGTCTGTGTGTGTGTTTGTGTGTATGCGTGTGTGTTTGTGTGTTTATGGTAATAAATATTTGTCTGTGTGTGTGTTTGTGTGTTTGTTTATGGTAATAAATATTTGTCTGTGTGTGTGATTGTGTGTATGCGTGTGTGTTTGTGTGTTTATGGTAATAAATATTTGTGTTTGAGTGTGTTTGTGTGTATGCGTGTGTGTTCGTGTGTTTATGGTAATAAATATTTGTGTTTGAGTGTGTTTGTGTGTATGCGTGTGTGTTTGTGTGTTTATGGTAATAAATATTTGTGTTTGAGTGTGTTTGTGTGTATGCGTGTGTGTTTATGGTAATAAATATTTGTCTTTGTGTGTGTTTGTGTGTTTGTTTATGGTAATAAATATTTGTGTTTGAGTGTGTTTGTGTGTATGCGTTTGTTCGTGTGTTTATGGTAATAAATATTTGTGTTTGAGTGTGTTTGTGTGTATGCGTGTGTGTTTGTGTGTTTATGGTAATAAATATTTGTCTTTGTGTGTGTTTGTGTGTTTGTTTATGTTAATAAATATTTGTCTGTGTGTGTGTTTGTGTGTATGCGTGTGTGTTCGTGTGTTTATGGTAATAAATATTTGTGTTTGAGTGTGTTTGTGTGTATGCGTGTGTGTTCGTGTGTTTATGGTAATAAATATTTGTGTTTGAGTGTGTTTGTGTGTATGCGTGTGTGTTTGTGTGTTTATGGTAATAAATATTTGTCTGTGTGTGTGTTTGTGTGTATGCGTGTGTGTTCGTGTGTTTATGGTAATAAATATTTGTGTTTGAGTGTGTTTGTGTGTATGCGTGTGTGTTCGTGTGTTTATGGTAATAAATATTTGTGTTTGAGTGTGTTTGTGTGTATGCGTGTGTGTTTGTGTGTTTATGGTAATAAATATTTGTCTGTGTGTGTGTTTGTGTGTATGCGTGTGTGTTCGTGTGTTTATGGTAATAAATATTTGTGTTGGAGTGTGTTTGTGTGTTTGTTTATGGTAATAAATATTTGTCTGTGTGTGTGTTTGTGTGATTGACTGTTTATGGTAATAAATATTTGTGTTTGAGTGTGTTTGTGTGTATGCGTGTGTGTTTGTGTGTTTATGGTAATAAATATTTGTCTGTGTGTGTGTTTGTGTGTATGCGTGTGTGTTCGTGTGTTTATGGTAATAAATATTTGTGTTTGAGTGTGTTTGTTTATGGTAATAAATATTTGTCTGTGTGTGTGTTTGTGTGATTGACTGTTTATGGTAATAAATATTTGTGTTTGAGTGTGTTTGTGTGTATGCGTGTGTGTTTGTGTGTTTATGGTAATAAATATTTGTGTTTGAGTTTGTTTGTGGTAATAAATATTTGTCTGTGTGTGTGTGTTTCGTGTGTTTATGGTAATAAATATTTGTGTTTGAGTGTGTTTGTGTGTATGCGTGTGTGTTTGTGTGTTTATGGTAATAAATATTTGTCTGTGTGTGTGTGTGTGTGTGTGTTTGTGTGTATGCGTGTGTGTTTGTGCATTTATGGTAATAAATATTTGTGTTTCTGTTTGTGTCCGTGCTTATTTTAATGTTTCAATAACACAATTTATTTCAGAAGATTGAATTATCTTGCCATGTGATGAATGTGTCATGCACTTTTTATTCAATAGCTGATCTTAGCTTGCAGAAAAAGAGAGTGGGTTTTTGCACAGTGAGTTTGGATCAATCTCAGACTGGCAGACGATACCTGCTGAGTGCTGACCCTGATGGAACTTGATCACACTTTTTTAATTAGACTGCTGGTTGGACAAAATGGGAGCCGTGTTCTGTAGTTTGTTTAAAATGTATCAGATACAAACATTGTTATCTTCTTCCTGTAGCAGCTCTAGGGAGACGGCTGAGCAATAGAAAGAAGCACTTTTGGCATCAGTAGATGAGTTCACGGTGCTGTTGTCAGTGTACTAAGGCCAAGACTCAGCAATCTGTCTCTACATTTCTAGAGCATCTCAGGCCTGAGAGAATAACTGGTCAATATCATTTGTCTGCAGGACACAGATTGCTGTAAGCAGTTGATGCCCAGAGGGAACGATCTCTCTAAGTACAGGGCAACAAGACCTTGGAAGACTGATTAAAAGAAAAACACAGATAACAGCAATACGTAACCACACGTGACGGCAGACCTGATCTTTCTATCTTTCCTACTTGCCCTTTTTCCTCCCTGCTGTAAGTTATATTTTATCTACTGATAGTTTTTTTTTTTTTTAAACAATAAAAATAAATAATAATAAAAATGTAGCATTTGTACCAAGAACTCTTAAATTACATTTTACTTTTTTTTGTACCATTTTGTGAATGAATCAACTTCCCAAAACAATTGTACCGTTGTGACTGTCACCCTATCACACTGGTTCATGGCCTCTTTTTCTTCACACAATTTGAAGATGTGTCACGCAAAGTTTATTTGCTGAGATATGTCATAGTAGCTCACATTTCCTCCTGTGTCTGGGGATGTAACTGGGACTGTACTATATCATCTAGTGATGTTTCAATGCTCTAAGTGCTTTAATATGACTTGAGGGTTGTTATTTTATGAAAACAGATCATAGCACTGCAGGTGAGATTTCTCTGATCACCTACAATAGGATGTACAGTTATAACACATAGCACTATAGGTCAGGTCACCTTTTATAGTAATACAGTGCTATGGATGAGGTACATAGTTCTGTATTTAGCACTAAAGGTGAGGTCTACAAGTGGGCACCCACAACTTTGGAAGTGATATTCAAAATTGCACATTGCACTATGAGGTATACAGGGTGATATAGTCTGATAGATGATTCCCATATCTCAGTATGGATATAGAACTGCACATAGTTTAATAGGGGAGGTTTCTAAAGTAGGCTTAAAGTTTTATACGTGAGATCCCTAGGACTGAGCATGCCCCTTCAGCAGAAGTCTCCAGGATGTACTCTAGGAGAGGCATTTAGGCATCCTGCACATGACTGCACCCAGCAACCTTGGTGAGGTCTACAAAACTATTCCTTGTGATTAGTGATGTCGCAAACCTAAAAATTTGGGTTCGCGAATGGCGAACGCGAAGTTCCGCAAAAGTTCGCGAACGGGCGAACCGCCATAGACTTCAATAGGCAGGCGAATTTTAAAACCCACAGGAACTCTTTCTGGCCTCAATAGTGATGGAAAAGTTGTTTCAAGGGCACTAACACCTGGACTGTGGCATGCCGGAGGGGGATCCATGGCAAAACTCCCATGGAAAATTACATAGTTGATGCAGAGTCTGGTTTTAATCCATAAAGGGCATAAATCACCTAACATTCCTAAATTGTTTGGAATAACATGCTTTAAAACATCAGGTATGATGTTGTATCAATCAGGTAGTGTAAGGGTTACGCCCGCTTCACAGTGCGCAGTGTAGGTGATATACCTGCCCTGACCATGCTTTGCAGACCAGGTATCAGTGGTCAGATGGACCCTTGCCCCAACACTGTGTGCCAGACATGCCATTATAGCAGACTTATATGGCTTTGGCGTTGCTTTTTGGTAATTAGAAGGCTGCTAAATGCCACTGCGCACCACACGTGTTTTATGCACAGCAGTGAAGGGGTTAATTAGGAAGCATGTAGGCAGCTTGTAGAGTTAATTTTAGCTTAAGTGTAGTGTAGTAGACAACCCAAAGTATTGATCTAGGCCCATTTTGGTATATTTCATGCCACCATTTCACAGCCAAATGCGATCAAATAAAAAAAAATTGTTCACTTTTTCACAAACTTTAGGTTTCTCACAGAAATTATTTACAAACAACTTATGCAATTATGGCATAAATGGTTGTAAATGCTTCTCTGGGATCCGCTTTGTTCAGAAATAGTAGACTTATATGGCTTTGGCATTGCTTTTTGGTAATTAGAAGTCTGCTAAATGCCACTGCGCACCACACGTGTTTTATGCCCAGCAGTGAAGGGGTTAATTAGGGAGCATGTAGGCAGCTTGTAGAGTTAATTTTAGCTTAAGTGTAGTGTAGTAGACAACCCAAAGTATTGATCTAGGCCCATTTTGGTATATTTCATGCCACCATTTCACAGCCAAATGCGATCAAATAAAAAAAAATTGTTCACTTTTTCACAAACTTTAGGTTTCTCACAGAAATTATTTACAAACAACTTATGCAATTATGGCATAAATGGTTGTAAATGCTTCTCTGGGATCCGCTTTGTTCAGAAATAGTAGACTTATATGGCTTTGGCATTGCTTTTTGGTAATTAGAAGTCTGCTAAATGCCACTGCGCACCACACGTGTTTTATGCCCAGCAGTGAAGGGGTTAATTAGGGAGCATGTAGGCAGCTTGTAGAGTTAATTTTAGCTTAAGTGTAGTGTAGTAGACAACCCAAAGTATTGATCTAGGCCCATTTTGGTATATTTCATGCCACCATTTTACCGCCAAATGCGATCAAATTAAAAAAAACTAAAAAATTTTCTCAATTTTAGGTTTCTCACTGAAATTATTTACAAACAACTTGTGCAATTGTGGCACAAATGGTTGTAAATGCTTCTCTGGGATCCCCTTTGTTCAGAAATAGCAGAAATATATGACTTTGGCGTTGCTTTCTGGTAATTAGAAGGCCGCTAAATGCTGCTGCGCATCACACGTGTATTATGGCTAGCAGTGAAGGGGTTAATTAGGTAGTTTGTAGGGAGCTTGCATGGTTAATTTTAGCTTTAGTGTAGAGATCAGCCTCCCACCTGACACATCAGACCCCCTGATCCCTCCCAAACACCTCCCTTCCCTCCCCCACCCCACAATTGTCCCCGCCATCTTAAGTACTGGCAAAAAGTCTGCCAGTACTAAAATAAAAGGTTTTTAAAAAAAATAATAATTTTTTAATAGCATATTTACATATGCTGTGGTGTAGCATCCCCCCTTAGCCCCCAACCTCCATGATCCCCCCCAAAACAGCTCTCTAACCCTCCCCATCTGCCTTATTGGTGGCCATCTTGGGTACTGGCAGCTGTCTGCTATTATTTCACAGTCAAAAAAGTGTTGTTGTTTTTTAAATGTACACTACTGTTACACCAGATATGAGTGGTGGCACTGGGCAAGTGGGCACAGTATACGCTGTGAGGCTGACACACACGCTGGCAGGCAGGCAACTGCAATTAGATTACACAGGAAAAAAAAAAAAAGTAGACTGATGTTCTAGCCCTAAAAAGGGCTTTTTGGGGTGCTGTCCTTACAGCAGAGATCAGATGAGTCCTTCAGGACTCTAGTGGACATTGAATACACTAGCCTAGCTATCGATTTCCCTATTAAATCAGAAGCAGCTACACTGTCCCTCCTCTCACTAAGAATGCAGCTTCCAAATGAATCTAAAATGGATGCTGTCCAGGAGGTGGGAGGGTCTGGTAGGGAGGGTCTGCTGCTGATTAGCTGTAATGTGTCTTCTGACTGTGAGGTAGAGGGTCAAAGTTTACTCAATGATGATGAATAGGGGGCAGATCAAACATCGCATATGTTCGCCAGCCGCGGTGAACGCGAACATGCTATGTTCGCCGGGAACTATTCGCCGGCGAACTATTCGCAACATCACTACCTGTGATCAATGTGAAATCACCAAGAATGGTCCTAGACATCTAAGTGAGGATTACAATACTACTTCCAGTGACCTCGGAATCGATGTCTGGAGGTTGGGGTGATAGGGAGTGAATGTCTTTCCCAGAAAGTTTGCTCCTTTTATCTAAGAACAATTACCCATTTTAGTCACTCTTTTAAATTTAATGACACATCATTTGTAAAATGATGGAAAACCCATTTGAACCATTTCTCCACTCAAATCCCAACTGATATTATTATATTTAGGCATTGTTTTCCCTCCCTGGAAAAATGTCTGTGGACACCATTGGATCTAGGTGAGGTATACAAGACACTGCCAGTGATCTGGATATAATCACCAAGACTGATCCTACACATCTAAGTTAAGAATACAAGACTACTTCAAGTGAGCTAGGCATGTATTTCTTGGGTGGTCCATGGAGCCAGTTGAGGTATACAAGACTACTCCCAGACATCTAGATGGGGTTTCCAAAACTTCTCCTAGGGATCTAGGTGACATCTCCACATAATATGTGTGAGGTCTACAAGACTAAATACAAGGAATAGACAGGAGCACTGGAGGATGTCCAAGTAGCATTTAATACTAACGATAATGCCACAATTAAAATGAGTGGTACAAAGTATAAAATTCCTCAAAGAAACTGTCAGCAACAAAGGGATTGCTTGCAATGGGAGGAATGAAGTAAAACAGCTGACGTGTTTCGGCCTGCAGCCGTAATCCAAGCTGAATAAAATATTTAAAACAACCACCCTTTTGTAGGGCCTTTATGTCTCCCATTGGTCAACCTATTAAACCAATCAAATCACATGTACACAATGCAATACACCTTAACATCCAGACAGTTAGTAGCGCCACTTATACAAATTTACATAGAAATAATAATCGTTTTCACTTTACAAATTTGTTTTAGCATGTATGGTCTGCATGAATGTCTTATCACTTAACCATTTAAGTTAAAAAAAATATACATCATATGTGCCCTTTTAGACAACATTGGACGCTAGTTTATTCAAGAGCTGAAATGTTCTCAACACAAACAGCCTCATGAGCTCACTACTGTTAAAAGTGTGCAATTCTATTCATACTATACTTTAAAAAATGATAACAGTAATGCTATTTTGGGATATTCGCTGCATTACTGACCTGGTTAGTAGTTACACGCTTTCTATCATATGCTGTGGGGGCATGCTTGTGTGATAGAGGATTAGAGTCACTACTGCCAGTAGTTTATTAAATCATAGGTGGAGTTCAAACCTAACGGTGTTCTGGTCTTTAGTGTGAAGATCCAGAACACCTCCTGTTTGCCCAGGACCTTTTCTTTGTCTCCTCCCCTCAAAGGTGTAGTTAGCCTTTCAATAGCTGTCCATTTGAAGCTTTCTGTGTTTTTATCATGAACCTGTACAAAATGTTGTACTAGGGGGTACTAGATCTTCCAATTCTAATGGTAGACAAATGTTCCCTGATTCGGGACCACACTTCTTAGTAGTTAAACCTACATACTGTACCTCACATAGGTTACAGGTGATAAGATAAATTACGAATTTTGACCTGCAGTTAATACAAGTATTTATGTCAAACTGCTGCCCTGTGGCTGAAGATTTGAACGTGCTTCCACATACAAATTTCTCACAAGCCACACAATCTTTGAAGTTGCACTTATGCATGCCTTTGACCAATAACCAAGCTGATCCACCTTGCTGTGTTACTTTCAATTTAGTAGGTGACACCATGTTGCCAATTGTTTTATTTTTCTTGTAAGAGAATTGGCACCTCTTCTTGGATAGATCAGCTAGGTCATCATCGGCTGATAATAATGCAAAATGTTTCTTAAGGATGCTGCAAATCTGAGGATACTCCTGTTACAAAAATCTGTTACAAATAATAATCCTTTGTTAGATGCATTGCTCTTGTGTGCTTTATCCTTTTTAGGTAATAACAATTCTCTCCTGTCTATTGTATTCACAGTTTCCCTAGCTTTGCCAATGATCCTACAGTAGGTCCATAACCTCTGTCTCTGAGTCTGGCCTCCAATTCTCTGCTTTTCACTACATACTGTTTGTTGTGCGTGCAGTTCCTTTTAACACGTATGAGCTGCCCCTTGGCTACTGCTTTAAACACGCTAGGGGGATGAAGCTTTCAGCATGCAGTAATGTATTGCCTGTTATAGGCTTATGATAGATAATAGAGGACACTCTTGTTCCTGGTGTCCCTGTAAGTGTAACATCAAGGTAATTGATATTGGTTTTATTCTGTTCAAAAGTGAATTCAATGCCCTTGTCATTCTTGTTCAAATAATGAATGTTTGGAATCTAAAAAGTGTCCCCCTTCCACACAAACAGGAGATCATCGATAAATCTCTTGTAAAAAACAATGTTCTGTTTGTGTGGATACTTTTCTCCAAATAGGTGGTCCTCCTCCCACCAACCCATGAAAAGGTTGGCATTAGAGGGGGCAAACTTAGCCCCCATTGCTGTACCACACATTTGGAGAAAGAATTTGCCATTGAATTCACAAAAGTTATGGGTCAAAAGAAAGTTAGTAACTCTTATCACAAATTCGCACAGGATATTTTCATCAGTGTAATATTTGTGCATAAAGTATTCAATATCTTTCAGGAATGGAATGGATGAATACAATTCTTTAACATCTATTGTAACTCATACATAATTTACACACCATTCAATGTTGGAGGTTGAGAACATGTTTTGTATCCAAAACAAAGCTTGCCAATGGCCTAATCATAGGCTGTAGCAAAGCGTCCAGCCATTCCGACAGATGTTCTAGTAGTGACCAGATTCTTCTGACAATGCGTCTCCCCTTGACCTCAATAAGAGATTTATGCACCTTGGGGAGGTGATTGAATATTGGTATTTTAGGATGACTGACATATAGACACTCACTTGTCTCTTTGTCAAAGAACCACAATTTCAAACCATCATCAATTAGGTCTTTTAGTTGTTTTTGGAAACATCTTGTTGGATAATTTTCCAACATTTTGTTATCTTGTGGATTCATGAGTTTTCTTAAGGCCTCTTTGACAAAGTCATTCTTATCCATAATCACAATAGAACCCCCCTTGTCAGCGGATCGGATCACTATATCGAGATTACGAGACTAATCCCATTGATCTAGTTGTAGATCCCAAAACTGATCCCAGTGATCAAGGGGAGGTCTACAAGATCACTCCCATTAATCTAGGTGAGGTATAACAAGACTACTCCTAGTGATCCCAGTGATTTAAGTAAAGTAAGAAGATTGCTTAGTCTCCTACGTGAGGTCTACAAGACTGCTGCCAGTTATCTGGGTTAGGCATCTGGAATTACTACCAATGATCTAGATAAAGAGGCCGAATTATCAAGTCGTCAACTCTGCTGCATTCACTGGCACCAATACGCTCACCTAACATCGCCTAACATTACGGCCGCTGACCTGAATATGATCTCCATATTTATAAAAAAGCCGGAAAAAATCTGCACACCAAGTACGGGGCAATGAGCAGAAGACTAGTGTTAACTAACAGTCATCAATCTCGCTGCTATTCGGCTTTTTACCAACTTTATTTATACCCTGTCACTAAACACAGCCACTATACTAAAATGTTTAACCCCTATCCGGCTGCTCCTGGAGCCCACCGCAACTTTAATAAAGTTATTAACCCCTATCCCGTCGCTCCCAGAGCCCACCACAACTTTAATAAAGCTATTAACCCCTATCCCACCACTCCCAGACCCTGCTGCCACCTAAATAAATGTATTAACCCCTATCCCACCGCTCCCGGACCACACTGCCACTAAATAAATGTATTAACCCCTAAACCCCTAGCCTCCCACATCACTACCACTTACTAAACAAATTAACATCTAAACCGCCAGCCCCCCACATTGCCATAAACTAAATTAAACTATTAAACCCTAAACCTAACAAGCCGCTAACTTTACATTATAATTACCTCATCCCTATCTTATAATAAATTTAAACGTACCTTTAGAATTAAAATAAACTATATTAAACTATTAATTAACCTACCCTAACTATTATACTAAAATTACATTAAACTAAAAATTAAATTAACTATATTACATATTTAAAAACCTAACCCTACTCAAATTATTTAAAAATGCAATTAACAATTACTAAATTACATAAAAATAACAAATAAGTTACAAAAAATAAAAAACACTAATGGCTAGATTACGAGTTTTGCAGTAAGTTAAAAAAGCAGCGTTAACAGGTCCTAACGCTGCTTTTTTACTACCGCTGCTATTACGAGTCTTGCAGGTTTAGGGGCACTGCACACTTTTTTGGCCTTACCGCAAACCGACTTACATAAACTTTGTAAACCCTTTTTTCTATGGGACTTCCATAGTGCTGGTATTACGAGTCTGTCCTGGGAGGCCAAAAAGTGAGCGGTACACCCTCTACCTCCAAGATCCGTAACACATTTTAAAATCAGTAGTTATGAGTGTTACACTACAACGCCGTAGTATAAAACTCATAACTAAAGTGCTATAAAGTACACTAACACCCAAAAACTACTTATTAACCCCTAAACCGAGGCCCTCCCACATCGCAAAAACTATAATAACATTTTTAACCCCTAATCTGCCGCTCTGGATATTGCCGCCACTATAATAAACATAATAACCCCTACACCGCCGCACTCACGCCTCGCAAACTCTAGTTAAATAAGCAAACAGGAAAGAGAGAGCGCCTAATAGTGTGATATCGTACTGGCGAATCAGGAGCAGAGAAATAGCGGCAACATTAGAAAGGTACTCACAAACGAGTTGGCACTCACAAGTAGTGCATACGAGCAGGCTGACCTTTAACAGCAGTCAGTACGCTGGGGGATCTGTCCTGTATGTTGCCCACCTAGGACGGGTGTTCAGCTGATCGTGAATGCTGCAAATGGAGGGGGTTCCTCTGCACACAGCGTGTGTGCGTTGATTAGACGTCTGCGGTTCAATTGTTCAACTTGGTGAGCAGAGAGACTCTTCAAACACACAGCGTGTGTGAGTCGTTTCCGTGTTTGTAGCAAACAGTTTGTGTAGCTTCAGAATAGTACCAGAATTAAACCAAAAAGCTAATAGTAATGAGAACGTGATGGTTTAAAACAGTGACAGCAGGATCAGATGTATTGAGATTAAAATTTAACATTTATTAGGAGCAATACAACGCGTTTCTCGGCCGTTATGCTCTTTGGACGTTTCATCAGGTAATATGACAGGTATAGCCATGAACTGGGCTTTAAAAATACCATGAACCCTCATGATTGGGTGGAACATCCACCAATAAAATCGCACAATACATCTGTTACAAAGTATAAAAACACAATGTTACGCTGTCATATATGAAAAACAAAATATAAATAGTTAAAACATAATTTGTATATACAAATCACATCTGGTTAAAAACAAGTGAAAAAAGAATGTAATATAAGGAAAAATTCTAGACAAAAACATGTAAATGTAAATTATATATATATGTGGCGATACAATTAGTGAAAAACTGGATGGCAACAATTTAATCTAGTGGCGTGAAAGACTAATACTGGAAGAATAATGAGACTAGGAATCTCTATTTAGTACACTGAACAACTGTCGGATTATAAAAATATTATATGAGGTATGAAATACTCAACGATAACTATAATTAAATTGAGAATGAAGTAATAATAATAATAAAAAGATTAAAATATATATATATAAAAGAAAGGAAAAAATCGCTTTGTGTCAATTGCAAAAAAAAGATATCCTTATTAACACTTTAAAATAACTGCTGGTATAAAAAATGAATAGTTCAATATTCAGAATGTACGAGTAAAAAATTATAGACTGAGTATGAAGAGTGTATGAATAAAAAATGTGGTCATTAATTCTGTTGAATGTCTGAAATTAGACGCAGAAGTATAAAAGATTATTAACAGTTAAATGTAAATAGGTGTAAATGCAAAAATAATATGATAAAATAAAAACAGACTGAAGACTTATAAGCGGCAAAATAGTTCTCCAGAACAGATAAAATATATTAAAAAAGTATATGTGTAAAATATCTACACGTTTAAACGGACAAAAAGAGTTGACTTGAAAGATATATCTGGGTGTCAAAAAAGTATAATAGATGATGCCGGATAAATATGATGATACACAATCCGTATAGCAATTAGTGTATTGTATGTTTATAAAACGTGATGCATGAAAAGACAAGGTGATAAGTGATATACGGTGTGATCTGTGGGCGTAGCGGTCTGGTTAGGGGGGTGTGGAGGACGGGGAAAAAAGGGCGATACGCGCTAAAAGGGATAGACTAGGACAGTATTGCTACGTGAATAGGTGGGAGCTGGCAAAGGACAAGAAATGTGTCTACTGGGGTGTGAAATGAAGAATGGGTATGATGAACAAGTGTAAGATTCAAGCCTGCTTAGTATGGATGAATGTGATATAGGTTTGTAGCACAGTATCAAATGAGAATACTATTACTTGGTAAACCCATATAGATATATGTGCAGTTAATCTAAGATTAATGATTCCCTGCATAAAATACACACTATAGTATAATCTGCAATATTAGGAATAATATCAAAATAAATCTTGAAATAAACAGGCTTGTAAAATATAAGAGGTTATGGAATAGGTGAAACTTTCCAAATGAATAAGTAAGGAGTATTTAATAATTGAATGCGTAATATGAAGAAATTGAATACACAGCAAGTAAGTCTTATCCAAGGTAATATAGATAGAATCACATAATGGAGAAATTCTGCAAATAAAGTTATAATGCAAACGAGGTTTTGTACCTTGCAAACTGTGAGTGCGGTAGGTAGTGACAAACACTTCCGGGTTCTGTACGCTGCGAGTGCAGCAGGAGTTGAGACACGCTGAAGCCGGCTAACTGACAGCGTGTGACGTCACGATTCTCCGGTGCAGCCGAAAACAAGATAAAGTTAATGAAACGGAACAGATAAGTTATAACTGTTTAGAACTTCAATAACCGGTTATTCTTAATGGGAGCCACAAGCTTGTTTAAAATAACATATGAGCGCATAAGATGGTACAGGTAGCGTAAGTCCACAATTAACAGACAGTCTTAAATAAATGTAAGTACTTGCCCAAACTTAGATTTCCAATATTGAAGAAGTTGTAACAGGCTGGAATACACTGGGAGATTCGTAGTAAAATGTTCTTGAAAGAAATAACTCCAGTTGTAGATGAGATAAGATTCAATTTAGAAACTTACAGAGAACTGAGAGGCTCAGTGTTACTCTGAGGAGAATAACAAAATACTAAGCAAGGTGTGCTTAGTGATCAGGTGTTTTATGGGAGTGAGTAGGTTATGATTGGTTGATCTCTAATTAAGGAAACAGTGCACCCTAAACCCTGACATGACTCCCCCCTCAAACAAGCTGATCCTCAGCTTGAAGTCTGGGGCGATCTGGATATCTCCTGTGAAATTGGGAAACAAGTCGAGGAGCATTAAGATTAGATGCGGGTTCCCAGGTGTCATCATCCTCTGAATATCCCTTCCACCTAATTAAATATTCCAGAATTCCCTTGGAAAACCTTGAATCGAGTACTTCTTTCACCTCATAGACTTCTGAGTCTTGGATGGAACTGGTCGGCAGTAATTGGGGTGTATTGTTTCTCGTAGGAACGTATGGTTTGAGGAGGGAAACATGGAAAGTTGGATGTATTCTCATAGATGATGGTAAATCTAAAGTAACTGCGTTCTGATTTATTACCCTAGTAATGGGGAAAGGTCCGCAGAATTTTTGCGTCATTTTTCTACTCGGGAGATGTAGCTTTAGGTTTTTCGTTGACAACCATACCTGGTCTCCAATTTGGTATGAAGGTGGTTGTCTGTGCCGCAAATCATAATAGTGCTTTTGGGAGTTCTGAGCTTTTGAAATGTTTTCTTTGATAACCCGAAAATTGTCTAGGAGTGCATTATTCCATTCATCAACCAGAGGAGAATTGGAAGGAGTAGTACTAACTGAAGTGATGGTTGGATGGTACCCATAATTTGCAAAGAACGGAGATAATTTTGTGGATGAGTTGGTTAGGTTATTGTAGGAAAATTCAGCGAAGGGTAGGTATGTTATCCAGTTGTCTTGCTGATAGGAACAGAAACATTGTAAGTACTCATCTAACCATTGGTTGATTCTTTCAACCTGTCCGTTTGCTTGTGGATGGAATGCAGTTGTGTATTGATGAGTTATGTTAAGAGATTGACAGAGACTTTTCCAAAATTTAGATGTGAACTGAGATCCCCTGTCAGATATCAGAACTGTTGGTACTCCATGAAGCCGAATCACATGTTGTATGAATAGTTTAGCTGTTTCCGCTGAAGTGGGAAGCTTATGAAATGGGATAAAATGCGACATTTTGGTGAAACTGTCAACAACTACCATGATAGTGGTATAATTTTTTGATGGAGGTAGATCCACAATAAAGTCAACTCCTACTTGTTTCCAGGGTCTGTCAGAAGTTGGAATGGATATTAAAAGCCCGTACGGTAATTTCCGCTCTGTTTTGCATACTTGACAAGTAACACAACTCTTTATGTAACTTGAGACAGTTTCCCTCAATTGAGGCCACCAATATGTCCTTGTTATAAGTTCAATGGTGCGTGATTCCCCTGGATGACCAGCTAAGGGTGAATCATGGTGGTGTTGTAGGATTTGTTGTCTCAAATCTTTAGGAATATAGATCATATTCTTGTAGTAGTATAATCCGTCTTTCAGTTCCAAAGGAACCTTAGTGTCAGTGGGTGAATTTTTCGAAGAGTTCTTTATATCAGTAAGAAAGTCTGAAGTTAATCCGATGAAGCGTTCTGAAGGAATTATAGATCTAGGATTTTCATCAGGAATAGGTTCGGATAATTGTCGAGAGAGTGCATCCGCTTTTCCATTTTTGTTTGCAGGGCGGTATAGGATTTGGAAGTCGAATCTTGCAAAGTAAAGACTCCACCGTACCTGTCTAGCTGATAGAGTTTTGTTATTTTGCAGGTATTGGAGATTTTTGTGGTCCGTGTAAATTATGAAGGGCATTTTTGCACCTTCTAGTAAGTGTCTCCAGAATTCTAACGATTTGCGGATGGCGAGTAATTCTTTGTCTCCTATTGCGTAATTCCTCTCTGCTGATGTCATACTTTTTGAGAAATAGGAGATTGGATGTAAAGGATCTTTGGATGTTTTCTGTTGTGAAAGTACTGCACCAATCGCAAAGTCTGAGGAATCAACTTCCAGTACATATTGTAAATCAACATTCGGAAATTTAAGTATGGGTGCTTCTGTGAAAGTTTGTTTCAGGAAGTCAAATACTTTGGAATGAGTTTGATTCCAATGGAATTGTTGAGTTGAACCAGTAAGTTGTGTGAGTGGTCTCACTATTGAAGAAAAATTCTTTATAAATTTTCTGTAATAATTGGCAAACCCTAAAAACCTTTGGAGAGACTTTTTGTCTTTAGGAGTTGGCCAATTTTTCACTGAATCAACCTTCTCGGTTTGCATTTGGATACCGTCAGGAGATATAGTGTAGCCTAAGAATGAGATAGTGGTATTGTGGAATGAACACTTTTCTAATTTGGCATATAGTTTATGCGTTTGTAAACGAGCTAATACCCAACGGACATGTTTTATATGTTCTGACAAGTTGTTGGAGTAGATTAAGATGTCGTCTAAGTATACTACTAGACATATGTCTAATAAATCCCGGAAAATATCATTAATGAAGTGTTGGAACGTTGCGGGGGCATTACAAAGACCGAATGGCATCACTAGGTACTCATAGAGTCCATACCGAGTTCTGAATGCTGTGAGCCATTCGTCTCCTTCCCTTATACGTATGAGATTGTATGCCCCGCGCAAGTCCAACTTAGTAAAGATGGTAGCATTACTTAATCTTTCAATTAATTCCGGGATGAGAGGTAACGGATAACGGTTTTTTACCGTCCGTTTATTAAGCTCTCGATAATCTATTATCGGCCTAAGGGATGTGTCTTTGTTGGTTACAAAAAACATTCCGGCTGCTGTGGGTGAAGAAGAGGGTCTGATAAAACCCTTCCGTAAATTATCTTGTAAGTATTGTTTTAGATGTATCAACTCTGGGTGACTCAATGGATACAAATGACCAACCGGTAATGTTGCACCTGGAATTAATTCAATTGGGCAATCATATACTCGATGGGGTGGAAGAGTTTCTGCCTCAACTTTGCTAAAGACCTCTATGAAGTCCTGGTATGGTTCCGGTATTTGTATCTGTTCTAATTCTGTGTGAAGTATTTTATGATGTGGAAAGCAAGTGTTTTCACAAAATTTTGATTGGAAGGCAACAGTTAAAGTAGTCCAATCAATATGGGGATTGTGTGTCTGTAGCCAGTATAAACCTAATACTATAGGAAAATGGGGTGATGGAATTACATCGAATGTTATATATTCGGTGTGTCCATCTTCAGTAATGACTAATATAGGTATTGTGTTGTGTGTTATAGGACTATTTGCAATCACAGAGCCATCAATAACTTTGATTGAGACTGGTGTTTTCTTCAACACAATAGGTATTTTATTTTTCAATACAGTAGATTTATCTATAAAGTTGCCAAAGGCTCCAGAGTCAACGATGGCAGATGTAGACAATCTCTTAAGGTCCCACTGCAAAAGGAGAGATAGTTTGCAGTAAGAAATTTGTTTATCTAAACTTTGAGTATTGTTAATATGAACAGACTTACTCTTTTTATTTTTTCGTAAGTTTGGGCAGTCCGTAACTGTATGACTGGGATTCGCACAATACATACAGAGGTGATTGGTTCTTCTCCTTATCCTTTCTTCAGGAGTTAATGGTCCACGTATAACTCCTATTTCCATGGGGGTTACATGCTCCGTAGGAGGGGATTTTGTATGTGCATAGGTGGAGGTGGTGGCTTTAAATGTTGGATCAAAATGACCACATTCCGCTTTGCGTTCCCTGAGCCTACGGTCGATTTGGGTTGCGACTTTCATTAAGGCATCCAAGGTACTTGGAAGCTCTATACGAGCTAGCTCATCCTTGACGGGATCAGACAATCCCAATCTAAATTGGTTTCTGAGAGAAACCAAGCTCCATGCTGAATCTGATGCGTACAGCTTAAATTCAGTGGTATATTCTTCCACTGTCTTTTTTCCTTGTTTTAAGCTCCTCATCTTCTGTTCAGCCGTTAGTTGAATATCAGTATCTCTATATAGCTCATCCATAGCTTGAAAAAAATTTGTTAGTGAGTCTAGTAGAGGGTCATTTGTTTCACACAAATGATCTGCCCAAATTCTGGGTTCGGATCTTAGAAATGATATTGTGGACAAAACCCTTACCCTGTCAGTGGGGTAAGTTTTTGGTTTTAAATTAAAGAGCAAGTAGCAAGCATTTTTAAACTGCCTGTAGGTTTTCCTATCACCATTATATAATTCTGGCAAGCTTATCTGTGGTTCAGAACTGGGGGTTTGTTGTTCTTTTACCTCCTTTATAAGTTTTCTGAGAACCTGATTTTCAAGCTGTAAGTCCAGGATAGCCTGTCCCATTTTGTCTACCTTTTGACTCAGGTTATAGACTACTTGGGGAATATCAGCAGGTTCCATTTTCTTTTAAGGCTAGTATTATGTAAGATTCAAGCCTGCTTAGTATGGATGAATGTGATATAGGTTTGTAGCACAGTATCAAATGAGAATACTATTACTTGGTAAACCCATATAGATATATGTGCAGTTAATCTAAGATTAATGATTCCCTGCATAAAATACACACTATAGTATAATCTGCAATATTAGGAATAATATCAAAATAAATCTTGAAATAAACAGGCTTGTAAAATATAAGAGGTTATGGAATAGGTGAAACTTTCCAAATGAATAAGTAAGGAGTATTTAATAATTGAATGCGTAATATGAAGAAATTGAATACACAGCAAGTAAGTCTTATCCAAGGTAATATAGATAGAATCACATAATGGAGAAATTCTGCAAATAAAGTTATAATGCAAACGAGGTTTTGTACCTTGCAAACTGTGAGTGCGGTAGGTAGTGACAAACACTTCCGGGTTCTGTACGCTGCGAGTGCAGCAGGAGTTGAGACACGCTGAAGCCGGCTAACTGACAGCGTGTGACGTCACGATTCTCCGGTGCAGCCGAAAACAAGATAAAGTTAATGAAACGGAACAGATAAGTTATAACTGTTTAGAACTTCAATAACCGGTTATTCTTAATGGGAGCCACAAGCTTGTTTAAAATAACATATGAGCGCATAAGATGGTACAGGTAGCGTAAGTCCACAATTAACAGACAGTCTTAAATAAATGTAAGTACTTGCCCAAACTTAGATTTCCAATATTGAAGAAGTTGTAACAGGCTGGAATACACTGGGAGATTCGTAGTAAAATGTTCTTGAAAGAAATAACTCCAGTTGTAGATGAGATAAGATTCAATTTAGAAACTTACAGAGAACTGAGAGGCTCAGTGTTACTCTGAGGAGAATAACAAAATACTAAGCAAGGTGTGCTTAGTGATCAGGTGTTTTATGGGAGTGAGTAGGTTATGATTGGTTGATCTCTAATTAAGGAAACAGTGCACCCTAAACCCTGACAACAAGTGATGAAGATGAGGTTTGTATTTAATATTAGGTTTAAGATGTAAGTGAGTGAGAATGTATAGATGATGAATATAGCTGAAGAACTGCGGATATTGTAAGAACAGTCCCTAGTAAACTAAATGTTAACAATCTGGAGCTATAGGAAAAAAGGGGGCAGTATTATGTAGGTTACCTAAAAAATGAAAATGGTAATAATAAAAAAAAAAAGAGTAGTACAGGATACCCATAAAGACTGCCCGTTTTTGAGGTAGAAGTGGTATCAAAGATATGCCACATCACAAAATAGGAATCAAGGGTCTATAATGGTGATGTAAAGGGACAGAAGAGTTGAGAGACTATTTAGTTAAAGGCAGCCAGATCCAAATTCGAATTCAGGCCTGATGGCCATAAGGTGTTAAGTTTGTGAATCCAGAAGGTTTCACGTTGCCTCAACTTAGTAATTCTATTGTAGTCAGTGGATGGGGGGATGTAGTCAATGGGATAGAATTTGAAAATTTCGGGGTTACCATGGTGTTTATTTAGGCAGTGTTCCGATACACTGTGTTTGATTTTTTTCTTTTTACAGTTCTTACAATTGCGTAAATGTTCCCCCCCAACGTATTCTGGCTTTTCTCGAGGTGCGACCCACGTATTGAACCCCACATACGCATTCTAGGACATAAACAATAAAACTTGAGTTACAATTGAAGAATTTTTTTATGGGAAAAGTTTCTCCAGTGGTTTGGGAAGCAAAAGTTTTTTTACCAGATTGAATATATTTGCAAGTATTGCAACATTTTCTCCCACATTTGAACACTCCTATCTGGCTTAAGAAAGTAGTTTGGGTATTTTGAATTTTTGGGGGGATGACATGTTTAACCTTTTTGCTGGGAGCTAGCTTGCCTCTAAGGGTATGGGCTCTGGTGTACACTATTCTGGGGGTGTTCACCTACTAGGGTTTTTAGTATTGGATCTTTGAGAATAATATGCCAATGTTTGTTCAAGGCCTAGACAGGCCTTTGTTTGTAATTACTATTATATTGGGTTATGAACATAGGGTTTGTAGAGAAGGTATCATCTTCCTTCTTGTTCTTATTTTTATTAAGTAAAGTGTCTCTGTCCAAAAGTCTGGCCTTATCTCTACAGGAGGTTAATAAATCCTTAGGGTATCCCTTGTCTATAAATCTTTGATAAATTATTTGGCTCTGAGAGTCAAAAGTTTCCATGGTAGAGCAATTGCATCTAATTCTCTCGAATTGGCTATAGGGGATATTTGATAGCCAACTCCTATGATGGTTACTGGCAAAATTCAGACCTTTTTGAAAAAGGTTTTTGAACGAAGATTCCCTGCTGAATCCCAGCTAAGTATAAGATCTAAAAAGTCTATAGTTTGTTCGTTAATGTTAGCTGTAAAAGAAAGACCAAAATCGTTCTCATTGAGAGATGCCACAAAAGTAGCACCTGCTGCAGTTTCTCCCTTCCATATAAAGAAGAGATTATCTATGTAGCAGCCATAGAACACCGAACCGAACTTTATATTTTATCATATTATTTTTGCATTTACACCTATTTACATTTAACTGTTAATAATCTTTTATACTTCTGCGTCTAATTTCAGACATTCAACAGAATTAATGACCACATTTTTTATTCATACACTCTTCATACTCAGTCTATAATTTTTTACTCGTACATTCTGAATATTGAACTATTCATTTTTTATACCAGCAGTTATTTTAAAGTGTTAATAAGGATATCTTTTTTTGCAATTGACACAAAGTGATTTTTTCCTTTCTTTTATATATATATTTTTTAATCTTTTTATTACTATTATTACTTCATTCTCAATTTAATTATAGTTATCACAATCGTTGAGTATTTCATACCTCATATAATATTTTTATAATCCGACAGTTGTTCAGTGTACTAAATAGAGATTCCTAGTCTCATTATTCTTCCAGTATTAGTCTTTCACGCCACTAGATTAAATTGTTGCCATCCAGTTTTTCACTAATTGTATCGCCACATATATATATAATTTACATTTACATGTTTTTGTCTAGAATTTTTCCTTATATTACATTCTTTTTTCACTTGTTTTTAACCAGATGTGATTTGTATATACAAATTATGTTTTAACTATTTATATTTTGTTTTTCATATATGACAGCGTAACATTGTGTTTTTATACTTTGTAACAGATGTATTGTGCGATTTTATTGGTGGATGTTCCACCCAATCATGAGGGTTCATGGTATTTTTAAAGCCCAGTTCATGGCTATACCTGTCATATTACCTGATGAAACGTCCAAAGAGCATAACGGCCGAGAAACGCGTTGTATTGCTCCTAATAAATGTTACATTTTAATCTCAATACATCTGATCCTGCTGTCACTGTTTTAAACCATCACGTTCTCATTACTATTAGCTTTTTGGTTTAATTCTGGTACTATTCTGAAGCTACACAAACTGTTTGCTACAAACACGGAAACGACTCACACACGCTGTGTGCAGAGGAACCCCCTCCATTTGCAGCATTCACGATCAGCTGAACACCCGTCCTAGGTGGGCAACATACAGGACAGATCCCCCAGCGTACTGACTGCTGTTAAAGGTCAGCCTGCTCGTATGCACTACTTGTGAGTGCCAACTCGTTTGTGAGTACCTTTCTAATGTTGCCGCTATTTCTCTGCTCCTGATTCGCCAGTACGATATCACACTATTAGGCGCTCTCTCTTTCCTATTTGCATATTTTAGATCATCCGACTCACCACCGGTTTTGGAGAGGAGCAGCCTTACCCCTGCAGAATGGTTCAGTGACTACACTATTTTATAATACTCTTGCCAAGATTGACCTAATTGGCAGCTTTTTTACAGAACTTTTTTTCTTGTTATATTCTGACCTCAGACTTTTTTTTATTATTATTATTATTATTATTATTATTATTATTATCAGGTATTTGTAGAGCGCCAACAGATTCCGCAGCGCATTTTATTCAATTGTTTTTTTCTTTTTTTCTTCTTCTGGTTACTTGGATTTATCTAATTGTATTGTTTTTATACATTTATATACAGTAATAATACCATAGCATTAGAAATTTGTTGTCTAGAGAGAAAATTCACTATATACACCTCTCTACTGGTTGGATACAGTTCAGTTAGCACCTCATGGTCGCAATATTTTACAGTTATTAGATATTTTGTGTTTACTTAGCATTAAAAAGTACTAGTGCACTTTTACATTACCATATTTACTTTATCATATGTACTATTAGGTTTTATCTCCCCTCTCTTTTCTTGCATTTATTTTTTCACTTATCTAACACTATTACACCAGTCATTGTGCACACACTTTGCTAGCGCGATATTACCAATTAGACCAATGTGTCTCCAAACACTTTTGTTTTCATTTTCATTTTTTGGGGATAACAAATAATTAATTTAGCGCACCCTATTGTATGCTTCCTTGCATACTTATATAACTAGTTAAATAATATTAACCCCTAATCTGCCGCCCCTTACATCGCCGCCACCTACATTATATTTATTAACCCCTAATCTGCTGTCCCCAACATCGCCGCTACTATATTAAATTTATTAACCCCTAAACCTAAGTCTAACCCTAACACCCCCCTAATTGAAATATAATTTAAATAAATCTAAATAAAATTCCTATCATTAACTACATTATTCCTATTTAAAACTAAATACTTACCTATAAAATAAACCCTAAGCTAGCTACAATACAACTAATAGTTACATTGTAGCTAGTTTAGGATTTATTTTTATTTTACAGGCAAGTTTGTATTTATTTTAAATAGGTACAATAGTTATTAAATAGTTATTAACTATTTAATAGCTACCTAGCTAAAATAAATACAAATTTACCTGTAAAATAAAACCTAACCTAAGTTACACTAACACCTAACACTACACTACAATTAAATAAATTACATTAATTAAATACAATTACCTAAATTAAATTAGCTAAATCACACAAAAAAAACCACTAAATTACATAAAATAAAAAACAAATTACAGATCTTTAAACTAATTACACCTAATCTAATAGCCCTATCAAAATAAAAAAGCCCCCCAATATAAAAAAAAAAGGCTTTTTATTTTTGATACTGTGTTTTTTTTATTTTTTTGTAACTTAGTGTTTTTTATTTTTGTAACTTAGTGTTTTTTATTTTTGTAACTTAGTGTTTTTTATTTTTGTAACTTAGTTGCTATTTTTTTGTAATTTAGTAAATTTTAATAGTAGTTTTAAATAACCTGAGAAGGGTTAGGTTTTTAAATTTGTAATATAGTTAATTTAATTTGTAGTTTAATGTAATTTTAGTATAACAGTTAGGGTAGGTTAATTAATAGTTCAATATAGTTTATTTTAATCCTAAAGGTAAGTTTTAATTTATTATAAGATAGGGATGAATTAATATTTAATGTAAAGTTAGCGGGTTGTTAGGTTTAAGGGTTAATAGCATAATTTAGTTTATGGCGATGTGAGGGGCTGGCGGTTTAGGGGTTAATAGCTTTAGTTAGTGGTAGTGATGTGGGAGGCCAGGGGTTTAGGGGTTAAGATTTTTATTACAGTTGCGGCGGGGTCCGGGAGCGGCGGGATAGGGGTTTATTTAGTGGTGGCGATGTCGGGTGGCAGATTAGGGGTGTTTAGACTCGGGGGTTATGTTAGGGTGTTAGGTGTAAACTTTACTGGTTTTCTACCATAGAAATCAATGGGATATCTAGCAGCATCGAACATATGCTTTCGCTGCTTTCAGACTCCCATTGATTCCTATGGAATCCGCGGCCTCCAGGGTGGTACGCAGTGGAATTCCAGCGTATTTGCGGTTTACAGCTTGATAAATATCCCTCAAAGTCTCCAAGACTGAACATAGCATTCTAGAGTTTACCTCTCTGTCATTTTTCTTCAGTCAGGGGTTAGGAGAGTATCATTTATATGAATGTGGTCAATGGCCTATAAAGAACTCTCTGGTCCCTGGGGAAATCTCCCTTTATTCCACTATGGGTGAGGATTATTTCTGGGAGGATGATGCTATCATACAAAGAACATTAGCATTTATGTTTAACCTCTATTTTCATAGATGCTATGATTAATTCATGAAAATAATCTGAGTATCTCCCCATTATTCCTTTAACGTTTGGTAAAATTACTGAATTTATTGTGATCACAAGATAAATATTTACCATTATCTTAAAAAATTCAAATATGATCGATAAAAAGGCATTACATTTATTTTCTGCAGGGGTTTTATGCTTGATATAGGTAGCACACATGGCTATGACATGTTTAGAAAACCCAGCATTTCTTGCAATGTATTTAACACAAGTCATTTACAAATTAAGTTATTTTTTCCAAGCAAGTGGGCTCTGAATGCAAAGCAAAGTATATCTCATAGCTGAAAAGCAATTTGTCCCAGTAGAGAGGAGATATGATTTGTTGGCAGTTATTCTCTGTTCATTTCATCAGAATTGGAAATAGTAAGATCAAAACGCGTCAGACAGGATTGTAACTCGGAAATGAAGAATATATTATGTACATATATTCATCACAAATACAAAGCCAATGTTTAAATTGCAAGCCTGATTTTTTTAATACTTTCTTTTCTAGGGAGAAATTTCTAAGAGAAAAACATTTTTGGAATTTTTTGCAGGCTAGGGTGTTCTGTTTGGGTTTATTATTTGTATAACCTACGGGATTATGAGTTGGCTGTCCTCGGGAGGTGACTGATGGTTGCTCAGAGGCCGGTAAATCCTGCAAATTTAAGAGTTTAGTAAACATGCTTTAATCGATTGTCTTTGAGTCCCTGTGAGGAGCCTACACTGAGAATTATTTTCCATGCCAGTCACCATAAATCTACATTCACACCCTTTTCAGTTCTCTCTCTCTTCTATAAGAAGCACTCTGCTGTCAGGGGAAATTTAACTGGGTGTTTGTCTTCTGGCAGAGATTAGGAAATGTAAGTCTGGTTTGTGTAAAATGAGAATAAATCAGGAAAGAAGCTAACCCTGGCGGTGGGCACACAGTTTGCTTAAATAAAGACATTCATGGGACTCAGAGCAATATATTCATCTTGTTTAAAGGTCCTTGACCTGCTTTACAAGCTGTGCGAAAACAAAGGGATTTAAATACTAATTGATTCAGTTAGCTGTGGTGAACATCTGTCTATTACTTGCGTGTTGGAGGAAAACTGTTACAGGGTTAAGTCACACTCAAAAACAAGTGGTGTTCTATATGGAAAGGAGTAAACCCTAGCAATACATTGCGCTAATTACTTGACTAGTGGTGCAGAATTTGGATTCAAGAAGTGATGCACTTGAACCAATACAAAAATGTTAAGGCATATGATAGATTTAAAGGGACAGTCTAGGCCAAAATAAACTTTCATGATTCAGATAGAGCATGTCATTTTAAACAATTTTCCAATTTACCTTTATCACCAATTTTGCTTTGTTCTCTTGGTATTCTTAGTTGAAAGCTTAACCTAGGATGTTCATATGCTAATTTCTTAGACCTTGAAGCCCACCTCTTTCAGATTGCATTTTAACAGTTTTTCACCACTAGAGGGTGTTAGTTCACGTATTTCATATAGATAACACTGTGCTCGTGCACGAGAAGTTATCTGGGAGCAGGCACTGATTGGCTAGACTGCAAGTCTGTCAAAAGAACTGAAAAAAGGGGCAGTTTGCAGAGGCTTAGATACAAGATAATCACAGAGGTTAAAAGTATATTATTATACCTGTGTTGGTTATACAAAACTGGGAAATGGGTAATAAAGGAATTATCTATCTTTTAAAACAAAAAATTCTGCTGTAGACTGTCCCTTTAAGTGTCATTAATATTATCGGCTAGATTTAGAGTTTTGTTGGTAACGACCCGCGTAGCTAACGCTGGCTTTTTTCCCCCTGCACCTTTTAAATACCGCTGGTATTTAGAGTTCACAGAAGGGCTGCGTTAGGCTCCAAAAAGGGAGCGTAGAGCATAATTTACCGCCACTGCAACTCTAAATACCAGCGGTGCTTACGGACGCGGCCAGCTTCAAAAACGTGCTCGTGCACGATTCCTCCATAGGAAACAATGGGGCAGTTTGAGCTGAAAAAAAAACCTAACACCTGCAAAAAAGCAGCGTTCAGCTCCTAATGCAGCCCCATTGTTTCCTAGGGAAAACACTTCCTATGTCTGCACCTAACACCCTAACATGTACCCCGAGTCTAAACACCCCTAACCTTACACTTATTAACCCCTAATCTGCCGCCCCCGCTATCGCTGACACCTGCATTATACAATTAACCCCTAATCTGCCGCTCCGCACACCGCCGCAACCTACGTTATCCCTATGTACACCTAATCTGCTGCCCCTAACACCGCCGACCCCTATATTATATTTATTAACCCCTAATCTGCCACCCCCAACGTTGCCTCCACCTACCTACAATTATTAACCCCTAAACTGCCGACCGGACCTCACCGCTACTCTAATAAATGTATTAACCCCTAAAGCTAAGTCTAACCCTAACCCTAACACCCCCCTAAGTTAAATATAATTTAAATCTAACGAAATAAATTAACTCTTATTAAATAAATTATTCCTATTTAAAGCTAAATACTTACCTGTAAAATAAATCCTAATATAGCTACAATATAAATTATAATTATATTGTAGCTATTTTAGGATTAATATTTATTTTACAGGCAACTTTGTATTTATTTTAAACAGGTACAATAGCTATTAAATAGTTAATAACTATTTAATAGTTACCTAGTTAAAATAATTACAAAATTACCTGTAAAATAAATCCTAACCTAAGTTACAATTAAACCTAACACTACACTATCAATAAATTAATTACATACAAATACCTACAAATAAATACAAATAAATAAACTAACTAAAGTACAAAAAATAAAAAAGAACTGTTACAAAAAATAAAAAAATATTTACAAACATTAGAAAAATATTACAATTTTAAGCTAATTACACCTACTCTAAGCCCCCTAATAAAATAACAAAGCCCCCCAAAATAAAAAAATGCCCTACCCTATTCTAAAATTAAAACAGAAAAGCTCTTTTACCTTACCAGCCCTTAAAAGGGCCTTTTGCGGGGCATGCCCCAAAGAATTCAGCTCTTTTGCCTGGAAAAAAAACATACAATACCCCCCCAACATTACAACCCACCACCCACATACCCCTAATCTAACCCAAACCCCCCTTAAATAAGGTCTTGATCCAACTGGCGGCTGAAGAAGTCCATCATCGGGCAGAAGTCTTCATCCTATCCGGGCAGAAGAGGACATCCGGACCGGCAAACATCTTCATCCAAGCGGCATCTTCTATCTTCTTCCATCCGACGACGAACGGCTCCATCTTCAAGACCTCCGGCGCGGATCCATCATCTTCTTCCGACGACTAGACGACGAATGAAGGTTCCTTTAAGGGACGTCATCCAAGATGGCGTCCCTCGAATTCCGATTGGCTGATAGGATTCTATCAGCCAATCGGAATGAAGGTAGAAAAAATCTGATTGGCTGATGGAATCAGCCAATCAGAATCAAGTTCAATCCGATTGGCTGATTCAATCAGCCAATCAGATTGAGCTTGCATTCTATTGGCTGTACGGAACACACTGAGCTGTGTGCAGCTTCTCATTTATATTATATAAAGTCCTTTAGTTACACACTGAGCTGTGTGCAGCTTCTCATTTATATTATATAAAGTCCTTTAGTTACACACTGAGCTGTGTGCAGCTTCTCATTTATATTATATAAAGTCCTTAGTTACACACTGAGCTGTGTGCAGCTTCTCATTTATATTATATAAAGTCCTTAGTTACACACTGAGCTGTGTGCAGCTTCTCATGTATATTATATAAAGTCCTTAGTTACACACTGAGCTGTGTGCAGCTTCTCATTTATATTATATAAAGTCCTTAGTTACACACTGAGCTGTGTGCAGCTTCTCATTTATATTATATAAAGTCCTTAGTTACACACTGAGCTGTGTGCAGCTTCTCATTTATATTATATAAAGTCCTTAGTTACACACTGAGCTGTGTGCAGCTTCTCATTTATATTATATAAAGTCCTTAGTTACACACTGAGCTGTGTGCAGCTTCTCATTTATATTATATAAAGTCCTTAGTTACACACTGAGCTGTGTGCAGCTTCTCATTTATATTATATAAAGTCCTTAGTTACACACTGAGCTGTGTGCAGCTTCTCATTTATATTATATAAAGTCCTTAGTTACACACTGAGCTGTGTGCAGCTTCTCATTTATATTATATAAAGTCCTTAGTTACACACTGAGCTGTGTGCAGCTTCTCATTTATATTATATAAAGTCCTTAGTTACACACTGAGCTGTGTGCAGCTTCTCATTTATATTATATAAAGTCCTTTAGTTACACACTGAGCTGTGTGCAGCTTCTCATGTATATTATATAAAGTCCTTAGTTACACACTGAGCTGTGTGCAGCTTCTCATTTATATTATATAAAGTCCTTAGTTACACACTGAGCTGTGTGCAGCTTCTCATTTATATTATATAAAGTCCTTTAGTTACACACTGAGCTGTGTGCAGCTTCTCATTTATATTATATAAAGTCCTTTAGTTACACACTGAGCTGTGTGCAGCTTCTCATTTATATTATATAAAGTCCTTTAGTTACACACTGAGCTGTGTGCAGCTTCTCATTTATATTATATAAAGTCCTTTAGTTACACACTGAGCTGTGTGCAGCTTCTCATTTATATTATATAAAGTCCTTAGTTACACACTGAGCTGTGTGCAGCTTCTCATTTATATTATATAAAGTCCTTTAGTTACACACTGAGCTGTGTGCAGCTTCTCATTTATATTATATAAAGTCCTTAGTTACACACTGAGCTGTGTGCAGCTTCTCATTTATATTATATAAAGTCCTTAGTTACACACTGAGCTGTGTGCAGCTTCTCATGTATATTATATAAAGTCCTTAGTTACACACTGAGCTGTGTGCAGCTTCTCATTTATATTATATAAAGTCCTTAGTTACACACTGAGCTGTGTGCAGCTTCTCATTTATATTATATAAAGTCCTTAGTTACACACTGAGCTGTGTGCAGCTTCTCATTTATATTATATAAAGTCCTTTAGTTACACACTGAGCTGTGTGCAGCTTCTCATTTATATTATATAAAGTCCTTTAGTTACACAGGCCTAGATTTAGAGTTCGGCGGTAAAAGGGCTGTTAACGCTCCGCGGGTTTTTTTCTGGCCGCACCATAAATTTAACTCTGGTATCGAGAGTTCAAACAAATGCTGCGTTAGGCTCCAAAAAAGGAGCGTAGAGCATTTTTACCGCAAATGCAACTCTCGATACCAGAGTTGCTTACGGACGCGGCCGGCATCAAAAACGTGCTCGTGCACGATTCTCCCATAGGAAACAATGGGGCTGTTTGAGCTGAAAAAAAACCTAACACCTGCAAAAAAGCAGCGTTCAGCTCCTAACGCAGCCCCATTGTTTCCTATGGGGAAACACCTCCTAAGTCTGCACCTAACACCCTAACATGTACCCCGAGTCTAAACACCCCTAACCTTACACTTATTAACCCCTAATCTGCCGCCCCCGCTATCGCTGACCCCTGCATTACACTTTTAACCCCTAATCTGCCGCTCCGTAAACCGCCGCCACCTACGTTATCCCTATGTACCCCTAATCTGCTGCCCTAACATCGCCGACCCCTATGTTATATTTATTAACCCCTAATCTGCCCCCCACAACGTCGCCGACACCTACCTACACTTATTAACCCCTAATCTGCCGAGCGGACCTGAGCGCTACTATAATAAAGTTATTAACCCCTAATCCGCCTCACTAACCCTATCATAAATAGTATTAACCCCTAATCTGCCCTCCCTAACATCGCCGACACCTACCTTCAATTATTAACCCCTAATCTGCCGACCGGAGCTCACCGCTATTCTAATAAATGTATTAACCCCTAAAGCTAAGTCTAACCCTAACACTAACACCCCCCTAAGTTAAATATAATTTTTATCTAACGAAATAAATTAACTCTTATTAAATAAATAATTCCTATTTAAAGCTAAATACTTACCTGTAAAATAAATCCTAATATAGCTACAATATAAATTATAATTATATTATACCTATTTTAGGATTAATATTTATTTTACAGGCAACTTTGTAATTATTTTAACCAGGTACAATAGCTATTAAATAGTTAAGAACTATTTAATAGTTACCTAGTTAAAATAATTACAAATTTACCTGTAAAATAAATCCTAACCTAAGATATAATTAAATCTAACACTACCCTATCAATAAAATAATTAAATAAACTACCTACAATTACCTACAATTAACCTAACACTACACTATCAATAAATTAATTAAACACAATTGCTACAAATAAATAACATTAAATAAACTATCTAAAGTACAAAAAATAAAAAAGAACTAAGTTACAGAAAATAATAAAATATTTACAAACATAAGAAAAATATTACAACAATTTTAAACTAATTACACCTACTCTAAGCCCCCTAATAAAATAACAAAGCCCCCCAAAATAAAAAATTCCCTACCCTATTCTAAAATACAAATATTACAAGCTCTTTTACCTTACCAGCCCTGAACAGGGCCCTTTGCGGGGCATGCCCCAAGAATTTCAGCTCTTTTGCCTGTAAAAAAAAACATACTATACCCCCCCCCCCAACATTACAACCCACCACCCACATACCCCTAATCTAACCCAAACCCCCCTTAAATAAACCTAACACTACCCCCCTGATGATCTTCCTACCTTGTCTTCACCATGCCAGGTTCACCGATCCGTCCTGGATCCAAGATCTTCATCCAACCCAAGCGGGGGCTAGACATCCACTGAAGAAGTCCAGAAGAGGGTCCAAAGTCTTCCTCCTATCCGGCAAGAAGAGGACATCCGGACCGGCAAACATCTTCTCCAAGCGGCATCTTCTATCTTCTTCCATCCGATGACGACCGGCTCCATCTTGAAGACCTCCAGCGCGGATCCATCCTCTTCTTCCGACGACTAGACGACGAATGACGGTTCCTTTAAGGGACGTCATCCAAGATGGCGTCCCTCGAATTCCGATTGGCTGATAGGATTCTATCAGCCAATCGGAATTAAGGTAGGAATTTTCTGATTGGCTGATGGAATCAGCCAATCAGAATATAGTTCAATCCGATTGGCTGATCCAATCAGCCAATCAGATTGAGCTCGCATTCTATTGGCTGTTCCGATCAGCCAATAGAATGCGAGCTCAATCTGATTGGCTGATTGGATCAGCCAATCGGATTGAACTATATTCTGATTGGCTGATTCCATCAGCCAATCAGAAAATTCCTACCTTAATTCCGATTGGCTGATAGAATCCTATCAGCCAATCGGAATTCGAGGGACGCCATCTTGGATGACGTCCCTTAAAGGAACCGTCATTCGTCGTCTAGTCGTCGGAAGAAGAGGATGGATCCGCGCTGGAGGTCTTCAAGATGGAGCCGGTCGTCATCGGATGGAAGAAGATAGAAGATGCCGCTTGGAGAAGATGTTTGCCGGTCCGGATGTCCTCTTCTTGCCGGATAGGAGGAAGACTTTGGACCCTCTTCTGGACTTCTTCAGTGGATGTCTAGCCCCCGCTTGGGTTGGATGAAGATCTTGGAGCCAGGACGGATCGGTGAACCTGGCATGGTGAAGACAAGGTAGGAAGATCATCAGGGGGGTAGTGTTAGGTTTATTTAAGGGGGGTTTGGGTTAGATTAGGGGTATGTGGGTGGTGGGTTGTAATGTTGGGGGGGGGGGTATAGTATGTTTTTTTTTACAGGCAAAAGAGCTGAAATTCTTGGGGCATGCCCCGCAAAGGGCCCTGTTCAGGGCTGGTAAGGTAAAAGAGCTTGTAATATTTGTATTTTAGAATAGGGTAGGGAATTTATTATTTTGGGGGGCTTTGTTATTTTATTAGGGGGCTTAGAGTAGGTGTAATTAGTTTAAAATTGTTGTAATATTTTTCTTATGTTTGTAAATATTTTATTATTTTCTGTAACTTAGTTCTTTTTTATTTTTTGTACTTTAGATAGTTTATTTAATGTTATTTATTTGTAGCAATTGTGTTTAATTAATTTATTGATAGTGTAGTGTTAGGTTAATTGTAGGTAATTGTAGGTAGTTTATTTAATTATTTTATTGATAGGGTAGTGTTAGGTTTAATTATATCTTAGGTTAGGATTTATTTTACAGGTAAATTTGTAATTATTTTAACTAGGTAACTATTACATAGTTCTTAACTATTTAATAGCTATTGTACCTGGTTAAAATAATTACAAAGTTGCCTGTAAAATAAATATTAATCCTAAAATAGGTATAATATAATTATAATTTATATTGTAGCTATATTAGGATTTATTTTACAGGTAAGTATTTAGCTTTAAATAGGAATTATTTATTTAATAAGAGTTAATTTATTTCGTTAGATAAAAATTATATTTAACTTAGGGGGGTGTTAGTGTTAGGGTTAGACTTAGCTTTAGGGGTTAATACATTTATTAGAATAGCGGTGAGCTCCGGTCGGCAGATTAGGGGTTAATAATTGAAGGTAGGTGTCGGCGATGTTAGGGAGGGCAGATTAGGGGTTAATACTATTTATGATAGGGTTAGTGAGGCGGATTAGGGGTTAATAACTTTATTATAGTAGCGCTCAGGTCCGCTCGGCAGATTAGGGGTTAATAAGTGTAGGTAGGTGTCGGCGACGTTGTGGGGGGCAGATTAGGGGTTAATAAATATAACATAGGGGTCGGCGATGTTAGGGGTAGCAGATTAGGGGTACATAGGGATAACGTAGGTGGCGGCGATTTGCGGTCGGAAGATTAGGGGTTAATTATTTTAAGTAGCTTGCGGCGACGTTGTGGGGGGCAAGTTAGGGGTTAATAGATATAATACAGGGGTCGGCGGTGTTAGGGGCAGCAGATTAGGGGTACATAAGTATAACGTAGGTGGCGGTCGGCAGATTAGGGGTTAAAAATTTTAATCGAGTGGCGGCGATGTGGGGGGACCTCGGTTTAGGGGTACATAGGTAGTTTATGGGTGTTAGTGTACTTTAGGGTACAGTAGTTAAGAGCTTTATAAACCGGCGTTAGCCAGAAAGCTCTTAACTCCTGCTATTTTCAGGCGGCTGGAATCTTGTCGTTAGAGCTCTAACGCTCACTGCAGAAACGACTCTAAATACCAGCGTTAGAAAGATCCCATTGAAAAGATAGGCTACGCAAATGGCGTAGGGGGATCTGCGGTATGGAAAAGTCGCGGCTGAAAAGTGAGCGTTAGACCCTTTAATCACTGACTCCAAATACCAGCGGGCGCCCAAAACCAGCGTTAGGAGCCTCTAACGCTGGTTTTGACGGCTACCGCCGAACTCTAAATCTAGGCCACACTGAGCTGTGTGCAGCTTCTCATTTATATTATATAAAGTCCTTTAGTTACACACTGAGCTGTGTGCAGCTTCTCATGTATATTATATAAAGTCCTTAGTTACACACTGAGCTGTGTGCAGCTTCTCATTTATATTATATAAAGTCCTTTAGTTACACACTGAGCTGTGTGCAGCTTCTCATTTATATTATATAAAGTCCTTAGTTACACACTGAGCTGTGTGCAGCTTCTCATTTATATTATATAAAGTCCTTAGTTACACACTGAGCTGTGTGCAGCTTCTCATTTATATTATATAAAGTCCTTAGTTACACACTGAGCTGTGTGCAGCTTCTCATTTATATTATATAAAGTCCTTAGTTACACACTGAGCTGTGTGCAGCTTCTCATTTATATTATATAAAGTCCTTAGTTACACACTGAGGTGTGTGCAGCTTCTCATTTATATTATATAAAGTCCTTAGTTACACACTGAGCTGTGTGCAGCTTCTCATTTATATTATATAAAGTCCTTAGTTACACACTGAGCTGTGTGCAGCTTCTCATTTATATTATATAAAGTCCTTTAGTTACACACTGAGCTGTGTGCAGCTTCTCATTTATATTATATAAAGTCCTTAGTTACACACTGAGCTGTGTGCAGCTTCTCATGTATATTATATAAAGTCCTTTAGTTACACACTGAGCTGTGTGCAGCTTCTCATTTATATTATATAAAGTCCTTAGTTACACACTGAGCTGTGTGCAGCTTCTCATGTATATTATATAAAGTCCTTTAGTTACACACTGAGCTGTGTGCAGCTTCTCATTTATATTATATAATGTCCTTAGTTACACACTGAGCTGTGTGCAGCTTCTCATTTATATTATATAATGTCCTTAGTTACACACTGAGCTGTGTGCAGCTTCTCATTTATATTATATAAAGTCCTTAGTTACACACTGAGCTGTGTGCAGCTTCTCATTTATATTATATAAAGTCCTTTAGTTACACACTGAGCTGTGTACAGCTTCTCATTTATATTATATAAAGTCCTTTAGTTACACACTGAGCTGTGTGCAGCTTCTCATTTATATTATATAAAGTCCTTTAGTTACACACTGAGCTGTGTGCAGCTTCTCATTTATATTATATAAAGTCCTTAGTTACACACTGAGCTGTGTGCAGCTTCTCATTTATATTATATAAAGTCCTTAGTTACACACTGAGCTGTGTGCAGCTTCTCATTTATATTATATAAAGTCCTTAGTTACACACTGAGCTGTGTGCAGCTTCTCATTTATATTATATAAAGTCCTTAGTTACACACTGAGCTGTGTGCAGCTTCTCATTTATATTATATAAAGTCCTTTAGTTACACACTGAGCTGTGTGCAGCTTCTCATTTATATTATATAAAGTCCTTAGTTACACACTGAGCTGTGTGCAGCTTCTCATTTATATTATATAAAGTCCTTAGTTACAAACTGAGCTGTGTGCAGCTTCTCATTTATATTATATAATGTCCTTTAGTTACACACTGAGCTGTGTGCAGCTTCTCATTTATATTATATAAAGTCCTTAGTTACACCAAGGCTGTGTGCAGCTTCTCATTTATATTTATAAAGTCCTTAGTTACACACTGAGCCTGTGTGCAGCTTTCTCATTTATATTATATAAAGTCCTTTAAGTTACAACACTGAGCTGTGTGCAGCTTTTCTCATTTATATTATATAAAGTACCTTAGTTACACACTGAGCTGTGTGCAGCTTCTCATTTATATATATAAAGTCCTTAGTACACACTGAGCTAGTGTGCCAGCTCTCTAAAGTCCTAGTACACACTGAGCTGTGTGCATGCTTCTCATTTATATTATATAAAGTCCATTAGTTACACACTGAGCTGTGTGCAGCTTCATCATTCTATATTATATAAAGTCCTTAGTTACACACTGAAGCTCTGTGTGCAGCTTCTCATTTATATTATTAAAGTCCCTTAGTTACCACACTGAGCTGTGTGCAGCTTCTCTATATTATATAGAATAACCCTGATATAAAGTCCTTAGTTACCACACTGAGCTGTGTGCAGCTTCTCATTATATTATATAAAGTCCTTAGTTACACACTGAGCTGTGTGCAGCTTCTCATTTATATTATATAAAGTCCTTAGTTACACACTGAGCTGTGTGCAGCTTCTCATTTATATTATATAAAGTCCTTAGTTACACACTGAGCTGTGTGCAGCTTCTCATTTATATTATATAAAGTCCTTAGTTACACACTGAGCTGTGTGCAGCTTCTCATTATATTATATAAAGTCCTTAGTTACACACTGAGCTGTGTGCAGCTTCTCATTTATATTATATAAAGTCCTTAGTTTACACACTGAGCTGTGTGCAGCTTCTCATTTATATTATATAAAGTCCCTTAGTTACACACTGAGCTGTGTGCAGCTTCTCATTTATATTATATAAAGTCCTTAGTTACACACTGAGCTGTGTGCAGCTTCTCATTTATATTATATAAAGTCCTTTAGTTACACACTGAGCTGTGTGCAGCTTCTCATTTATATTATATAAAGTCCTTAGTTACACACTGAGCTGTGTGCAGCTTATCACTTTACTATTATATAAAGTCCTTAGTTACACAACTGAGCTGTGTGCAGCTTCTCATTTATATCTATATAAAGTCCTCTTAGTCTACACACTGAGCTGTGTCGCAGCCTTCTCATTTATATTATATAAAGTCCTTAGTTACACACTGAGCTGTGTGCAGCTTCTCATCTTATATTATATAAAGTCCTTTAGTTACCACACTGAGCCTGTGTGCAGCTTCTCATTTATATCATATAAAGTCCTTAGTTACACACTGAGCTGTGTGCAGCTTCTCATTTATATTATATAAAGTCCTTAGTTACACACTGAGCTGTGTGCAGCTTCTCATTACTATTACTATAAAGTCACTTAGTTACACACTGAGCTGTGTGCAGCTTCTCATTCTATACTTATATAAAGTCCTTTAGTTACACACTGAGCTGTGTGCCAGCATTCTCATTTATATTATATAAAGTCCTTAGTTACACACTGAGCTGTGTGCAGACTTCCTATTTATATTATACTAAAGTCCTTAGTTACACACTGAGCTGTGGGGCAGCTTCTCATTTATATTATATAAAAGTCCTTTTAAGTTACACACTGGAGCTGTGTGCAGCTTCTCATTTATATTATATAAAGTCCCTTAGTTACACACTGGAGCTGTGTGCAGCTTCTCATTTATATTATACCCTTACACACTGTTCCCTCTTTAGTTTAGTACTCACTGAGCTGTGAGCAGCTTTCTCATTTATATTATATAAAGTCTCCTTAGTTACACACTGAGCTGTGTGGCAGCTTCTCATATTATATTATATAAAGTCCTTTAGTTACACACTGAGCTGGGTGCAGCTTCTCATTTATATTATATAAAGGTCCTTAGTTACACACTGAGCTGTGTGCAGCTTCTCATTATATTATATAAAGTCCTTTGTTACTCACTGAGCTGTGTGCAGCTTCTCATTTAGTATTATATAAAGTCCTTATGTTACACACTGAGCTGTGTGCAGCTATCTCATTTATATTATATAAAGTCCTTAGTTACACACTGAGCTGTGTGCAGCTTCTCATTTATATTATATAAAGTCCTTAGTTACACACTGAGCTGTGTGCAGCTTCTCATTTATATAATATAAAGTCCCTTAGTTTACACACTGAGCTGTGTGCAGCTTCTCATTGTATATTATATAAAGTCCTTAGTTACACACCATGAAGCTGTGTGCAGCTTCTCATTTAGATTATATAAAGTCCTTAGTTACACACTGAGCTGTGTGCAGCTTCTCATGTTATATTATATAAGTTCCTTAGTTACACACTGAGCTGTGTGCAGCTTCTCATTTATATTATATAAAGTCCTTAGTTACACACTGAGCTGTGTGCAGCTTCTCATTTTATATTATATAAAGTCCTTAGTTACACACTGAGCTGTGTGCCCGTTCTCATTTATATTATATAAAGTCCTTTAGGTTACACACTGAGCTGTGTGCAGGCTTCTCATTTATATATATAAAGTCCTTAGTTACACACTGAGCTGTGTGCAGCTTCTCATTTATATTATATAAAGTCCTTAGTTACACACTGAGCTGTGTGCAGCTTCTCATTTATATTATATAAAGTCCTTTAGTTACACACTGAGCTGTGTGCAGCTTCTCATTTATATTATATAAAGTCCTTAATTAACACAATGAGCTGTGTGCAGCTTCTCATTTATATTATATAAAGTCCTTTAGTTACACACTGAGCTGTGTGCAGCTTCTCATTTATATTATATAAAGTCCTTAGTTACACACTGAGCTGTGTGCAGCTTCTCATTTATATTATATAAAGTCCTTAGTTACACACTGAGCTGTGTGCAGCTTCTCATTTATATTATATAAAGTCCTTAGTTACACACTGAGCTGTGTTGCGAGCTTCTCATTTATATTATATAAAGTCCTTAGTTACACACCTGAGCTGTGTGCAGCTCATTTATTCATTTATATTATATAAAGTCCTTTAGTTACACACTGAGCTGTGTGCAGCTTCTCATTTATATTATATAAAGTCCTTAGTTACACACTGAGCTGTGTGCAGCTTCTCATTTATAATTATATAAAGTCCTTAGTTACACACTGAGCTGTGTGCAGCTTCTCATTTATATTATATAAAGTCCTTAGTTACACACTGAGCTGTGTGCAGCTTCTCATTTATATTATATAAAGTCACTTTAGTTACACACTGAGCTGTGTGCAGCTTTCTCATTTATTATTATATAAAGTCCTTTAGTTACACACTGAGCTGAGTGCAGCTTCTCATTTATAATATATAAAGTCCCTTAGTTACACACGTGAGCTGTGTGCAGCTTCTCTAGTAATTAGTCCCTTAGTTTTACAACACACTACTTCACTTCTCATTATATTATATAAAGTCCTTAGGTTACACACTGAGCTGTGTAGCAGCTTCTCATTTATATTATATAAAGTCCTTAGTTACACACTGAGGCTGTGTGCAGCTTCTCATTTATATTATAGTAAAGTCCTTAGTTACACTCTGAGCTGTGTGCAAGCTTCTCATTAATAGTATATAAAGTCCTTAGTTACACACTGAGGCTGTGTGCAGCTTCTCATTATATTATATAAAGTCCTTTAGTTACACACTGAGCTGTGTGCAGCTTCTCATTTATATTATATAAAGTCCTTAGTTACACACTGAGCTGTGTGCAGCTTCTCATTTATATTATATAAAGTCCTTTAGTTACACACTGAGCTGTGTGCAGCTTCTCATTTATATTATATAAAGTCCTTAGTTACACACTGAGCTGTGTGCAGCTTCTCTTTTATATTATATAAAGTCCTTAGTTACACACTGAGCTGTGTGCAGCTTCTCATTTATATTATATAAAGTCCTTAGTTACACACTGAGCTGTGTGCAGCTTCTCATTTATACTATATAAAAGTCCTTAGTTACACACTGAGCTGTGTGCAGCTTCTCATTTATATTATCTAAAGTCCTTAGTTACACACTGAGCTGTGTGGCAGCTTCTCATGTATATTATATAAAGTCCATCTTAGTTACACACTGAGCTGTGTGCAGCATCTCATTTATATTATATAAGTCCCTTTAGTTACACACTGAGCTGTGTGCAGCTTCTCATTTATATTATATAAAGTCCTTAGTTACACACTGAGCTGTGTGCAGCTTCTCATTTATATTATATAAAGTCCTTAGTTACACACTGAGCTGTGTGCAGCTTCTCATTTATATTATATAAAGTCCTTAGTTAAAAAATGAGCTGTGTGCAGCTTCTCATTTATATTATATAAAGTCCTTAGTTACACACTGAGCGGTGTGCAGCTTCTCATTTATATTATATAAAGTCCTTAGTTACACACTGAGCTGTGTGCAGCTTTCATGTATATTATATAAAGTCCTTAGTTACACACTGAGCTGTGTGCAGCTTCTCATTTATATTATATAAAGTCCTTAGTTACACACTGAGCTGTGTGCAAGCTTCTCATTTATATTATATAAAGTCCTTTAGTTACACACTGAGCTGTGTGCAAGCTTCTCATTTATATTATATAAAGTCCTTAGTTACACACTGAGCTGTGTGCAGCTTCTCATTTATATTATATAAAGTCCTTAGTTACACACTGAGCTGTGTGCAGCTTCTCATTTATATTATATAAGTCCTTAGTTACACACTGAGCTGTGTGCAGCTTCTCATTTATATTATATAAAGTCCTTTAGTTACACACTGAGCTGTGTGCAGCTTCTCATTTATATTATATAAAGTCCTTAGTTACACACTGAGCTGTGTGCAGCTTCTCATTTATATTATATAAAGTCCTTAGTTACACACTGAGCTGTGTGCAGCTTCTCATTTATATTATATAAAGTCCTTTAGTTACACACTGAGCTGTGTGCAGCTTCTCATTTATATTATATAAAGTCCTTAGTTACACACTGAGCTGTGTGCAGCTTCTCATTTATATTATATAAAGTCCTTAGTTACACACTGAGCTGTGTGCAGCTTCTCATTTATATTATATAAAGTCCTTAGTTACACACTGAGCTGTGTGCAGCTTCTCATTTATATATATAAAGTCCTTAGTTACACACTGAGCTGTGTGCAGCTTCTCATTTATATTATATAAGTCCTTTAGTTACACAACTGTGCTGTGTGCAGCTTTCTCATGTATATTATATAAAAGTCCTTAGTTACACACTGAGCTGTGTGCAGCTTCTCATTGTAATATTATAAAAAGTCCTTAGTTACACACCTGAGCTGTGTGCAGCTCTCATTTATATTATATAAAGTACCTTAGTTACACACTGAGCTGATGTGCAGCTTCTACATTTATATTATATAAAGTCCATTTAGTTACACACTGAGCTGTGTGCTGCTTTCTCATTTATATTATATAAAGTCCTTAGTATACACACTGAGCTGCTGTGCAGCTTCTCATTTATTATACTAAAGTCCTTTAGTTACACACTGAGCTGTGTGCAGCTTCTCATTTATATTATATAAAGTCCTTAGTTACACACTGAGCTGTGTGCAGCTTCTCATTTATATTATATAAAGTCCTTAGTTACACACTGAGCTGTGTGCAGCCTTATCATTTATATTTATATAAAGTCCCCCTTAGTTACACACTGAGCTGTGTGCAGCTTCTCATTTATATTATATAAAGTCCTTAGTTACACACTGAGCTGTGTGCAGCTTCTCATTTATATTATATAAAGTCCTTAGTTACACACTGAGCTGTGTGCAGCTTCTCATTTAATATTATATAGAAGTCCTTAGTTACACACTGAGCTGTGTGCAGCTTCTCATTTATATTATATAAAAGTCCTTAGTTACACACTGAGCTGTGTGCAGCTTCTCATTTATATTATATAAGTCCTTAGTTACACACTGAGCTGTGTGCAGCTTCTCATTTATATTATATAAAGTCCTTTAGTTACACACTGAGCTGTGTGCAGCTTCTCATTTATATTATATAAAGTCCTTAGTTACACACTGAGCTGTGTGCAGCTTCTCATTTATATTATATAAAGTCCTTAGTTACACACTGAGCTGTGTGCAGCTTCTCATTTATATTATATAAAGTCCTTAGTTACACACTGAGCTGTGTGCAGCTTCTCATTTATATTATATAAAGTCCTTTAGTTACACACTGAGCTGTGTGCAGCTTCTCATTTATATTATATAAAGTCCTTAGTTAAACACTGAGCTGTGTGCAGCTTCTATTTATATTATATAAAGTCCTTAGTTACACACTGAGCTGTGTGCAGCTTCTCATTTATATTATATAAAGTCCTTAGTTACACACTGAGCTGTGTGCAGCTTCTCATTTATATTATATAAAGTCCTTAGTTACACACTTGCTGTGTGCAGCTTCTCATTTATATTATATAAAGTCCTTAGTTACACATGAGCTGTGTGCAGCTTCTCATTTATATTATATAAAGTCCTTAGTTACACACTGAGCTGTGTGCAGCTTCTCATTTATATTATATAAGTCCTTTAGTTACACACTGACTGCTGTGTGCAGCTTCTCATTTATATTATATAAAGTCCTTAGTTACACACTGAGCTGTGTGCAGCTTCTCATTTATATTATAAAGTCCTTAGTTACACACTGAGCTGTGTGCAGCTTCTCATTTATATTATATAAAGTCCTTAGTTACACACTGAGCTGTGTGCAGCATTCTCATTTATATTATATAAAGTCCTTTAGTTACACACTGAGCTGTGTGCAGCTTCTCATTTATATTATATAAAGTCCTTAGTTACACACTGAGCTGTGTGCAGCTTCTCATTTATATTATATAAAGTCCTTTGTTACACACTGTGCTGTGTGCAGCTTCTCATTTATTATTATATAAAGTCCTTAGTTACACACTGAGCTGTGTGCAGCTTCTCATGTATATTATATAAAGGTCCTTTAGTTACACACTGAGCTGTGTGCAGCTTCTCATTTATATTATATAAAGTCCTTAGTTACACACTGAGCTGTGTGCAGCTTCTCATTTTAATTATATAAAGTCCTTAGTTACACACTGAGGCTGTGTGCAGCTTCTCATTTATATTATATAATAGTCCTTAAGTTACACACTGAGCTGTGTGCAGCTTCTCATTTTAATATATAAAGTCCTTAGTTACACACTGAGCTGTGGTGCAGCTTCTCATTTATATTATAATAAAGTCCTTAGTTACACCATGAGCTGTGTGCAGCTTCTCATTTATATTATATAAAGTCCTTAGTTACACACTGAGCTGTGTGCAGCTTCTCATTTAATTATATAAAGTCCTTAGTTACACACTGAGCTAGTGTGTGCAGCTTCTCATTTATATTATATAAAGTCCTTAGTTTACACACTGAGCTGTGTGCAGCTTCTCATTATATTATATAAAGTCCTTAGTTACACACGTGAGCTGTGTGCAGCTTCTCAAGTATATTATATAAAGTCCTTAGTACACACTGAGCTGGTGTGCAGCTTCTCATTTATAATATATAAAGTCCTTAGTTACACACTGAGCTGTGTGCAGCTTCTCATTTATATTATATAAAGTCCATTAGTTACACACTGAGCTGTGTGCAGCTTCTCATTTATATTATATAAGTCCTTAGTTACACACTGAGCTGTGTGGCAGCGCTTCTCATTTATATTATATAAAGTCCTTAGTTACACACTGAGCTGTGTGCAGCTTCTCATGTTTATTATATAAAGTCCTTTAGTTACACACTGTGCTGTGTGCAGCTTCTCATTTATATTATATAAAGTCCTTAGTTACACACTGAGCTGTGTGCAGCTTCTCATTTATGATTATATAAAGTCCTTAAGTTACACACTGAGCTGTGTGCAGCTTCTCATTTATATTATATAAAGTCCTTAGTTACACACTGAGCTGTGGTGCAGCTTCTCATGTATATTATATAAAGTCCTTAGTTACACACTTGAGCTGTGTGCAGCTTCTCATTTATATTAGTATAAAGTCCTTAGTTACACACTGAAGCTGTGTGTCAGCTTCTCATTTATATTATTATAAGTCCTTAGTTACACACTGAAGCTGTGTGCAGCTTCTCATGTATATTATATTAAAGTCCTTAGTTACACACTGAGCTGTGTGCAGCTTCTCATTTATATTATATAAAGTCCTTAGTTACACACTGAGCTGTGTGCAGCTTCTCATTTATATTATATAAAGTCCTTTAGTTTACACACTGAGCTGGTGTGCCAGCTTCTCATTTATATTATATAAAGTCCTAGTTACACACTGAGCTGTGTGCAGCTTCTCATTTATATTCATGAATAAAGTCCTTAGGTTACACACTGAGCTGTGTTGCAGCTTCTCATTTATATTATTTAAAGTCCTTAGTTACACACTGAGCTGTGTGCAGCTTCTCATTTATATTATATAAAGTCCTTTAGTTACACACTGAGCTGTGTGCAGCTTCTCATTTATATTATATTAAAGTCCTTAGTTACACACTGAGCTGTGTGCAGCTTCTCATTTATATTATATAAAGTCCTTAGTTACACACTGAGCTGTGTTGCAGCTTCTCATTTATATTATATAAAGTCCTTAGTTACACACTGAGCTGTGTGCAGCTTCTCATTTAATATATTATATAAAGTCCTTAGTTACACACTGAGCTGTTGTGGCAGCCTGCCTCCATTTATATTATATAAAGTCCTTAGTTACACACTGAGCTGTGTGCAGCTTCTCATGTATATTTATAAAGTCCTTAGTTACACACTGAGCTGGTGCAGCTTCTCATTTATATTATATAAAGTCCTTTAGTTAGTTACACACTGAGCTGTGTGCAGCTTCTCATTTATATTATATAAAGTCCTTAGTTACACACTGAGCTGTGTGCAGCTTCTCATTTATATTATATAAAGTCCTTAGTTACACACTGAGCTGTGTGCAGCTTCTCATTTATATTATATAAAGTCCTTAGTTACACACTGAGCTGTGTGCATGCTTCTCATTTATATTATATAAAGTCCTTAGTTACACACTGAGCTGTGTGCAGCTTCTCATTTATATTATATAAAGTCCTTAGTTACACACTGAGCTGTGTGCAGCTTCTCATTTATATTATATAAAGTCCTTAGTTACACACTGAGCTGTGTGCAGCTTCTCATTTATATTATATAAAGTCCTTTAGTTACACACTGAGCTGTGTGCAGCTTCTCATTTATATTATATAAAGTCCTTAGTTACACACTGAGCTGTGTGCAGCTTCTCATGTATATTATATAAAGTCCTTAGTACACACTGAGCTGTGTGCAGCTTCTCATTTATATTATATAAAGTCCTTAGTTACACACTGAGCTGTGTGCAGCTTCTCATTTATATTATATAAAGTCCTTTAGTTACACACTGAGCTGTGTGCAGCTTCTCATGTATATTATATAAAGTCCTTAGTTACACACTGAGCTGTGTGCAGCCTTCTCATTTATATTATATAAAGTCCTTTAGTTACACACTGAGCTGTGTGCAGCTTCTCATTTATATTATAAAGTCCTTAGTTACACACTGAGCTGTGTGCAGCTTCTCATTTATATTATATAAGTCCTTAGTTACACACTGAGCTGTGTGCAGCTTCTCATTTATATTATATAAAGTCCTTAGTTACACACTGGCCTGTGTGCAGCTTCTCATTTATATTATATAAAGTCCTTAGTTACACACTGAGCTGTGTGCAGCTTCTCATTCTATATTATATAAAGTCCTTAGTTACACACTGAGCTGTGTGCAGCTTCTCATGTATATTATATAAAGTCCTTAGTTACACACTGAGCTGTGTGCAGGCTTCTCATTTATATATATAAAGTCCTTAGTTACACACTGAGCTGTGTGCAGCTTCTCATTTATATTATATAAAGTCCTTAGTTACACACTGAGCTGTGTGCAGCTTCTCATTTATATTATATAAAGTCCCTTTAGTTACACACTGAGCTGTGTGCAGCTTCTCATTTATATTATATAAAGTCCTTAGTTACACACTGAGCTGTGTGCAGCTTCTCATGTATATTATATAAAGTCCTTAGTTACACACTGAGCTAGTGTGCAGCTTCTCATTTATATTATATAAAGTCCTTAGTTACACACTGAGCTGTGTGCAGCTTCTCATTTATATTATATAAAGTCCTTAGTTACACACTGAGCTGTGTGCAGCTTCTCATTTATATTATATAAAGTCCTTAGTTACACACTGAGCTGTGTGCAGCTTCTCATTTATATTATATAAAGTCCTTAGTTACACACTGAGCTGTGTGCAGCTTCTCATTTATATTATATAAAGTCCTTAGTTACACACTGAGCTGTGTGCAGCTTCTCATTTATATTATATAAAGTCCTTAGTTACACACTGAGCTGTTGCAGCTTCTCATTTATATTAAAGTCCTTAGTTACACACTGAGCTGTGTGCAGCTTCTCATTTATATTTATAAAGTCCTTAGTTACACACTGAGCTGTGTGCAGCTTCTCATTTATATTATATAAAGTCCTTAGTTACACACTGAGCTGTGTGCAGCTTCTCATCATGTTGTATTATATAAAGTCCTTAGTTACAACATGAGAGTGTTGCAGCTCTCATTTATATTATATAAAGTCCTTAGTTACACACTGAGCTATGTGCAGCTTCTCATTTATATTATATAAAGTCCTTAGTTACACACTGAGCTGTGTGCAGCTTCTCATTTATATTATATAAAGTCCTTAGTTACACACTGAGCTGTGTGCAGCTTCTCATTTATATATTAATAAAGTCCTTTAGTTACACACTGAGCTGTGTGCAGCTTCTCATTTATATTATATAAAGTCCTTAGTTACACTGAGCTGTGTGCAGCTTCTCATTATATATTTATTGTCCTTAGTTACACACTGAGCTGTGTGCAGCTTCTCATGTATATTATATAGTCCTTAGTTACACACTGAGCTGTGTGCAGCTTCTCATTTATATTATATAAAGTCCTTTAGTTACACACTGAGCTGTGTGCAGCTTCTCATTTATATTATATAAAGTCCTTTAGTTACACACTGAGCTGTGTGCAGCTTCTCATGTATATTATATAAAGTCCTTAGTTACACACTGAGCTGTGTGCAGCTTCTCATTTATATTATATAAAGTCCTTAGTTACACACTGAGCTGTGTGCAGCTTCTCATTTATATTATATAAAGTCCTTAGTTACACACTGAGCTGTGTGCAGCTTCTCATTTATATTATATAAAGTCCTTAGTTACACACTGAGCTGTGTGCAGCTTCTCATTTATTTATATAAAGTCCTTAGTTACACACTGAGCTGTGTGCAGCTTCTCATTTATATTATATAAAGTCCTTTAGTTACACACTGAGCTGTGTGCAGCTTCTCATTTATATTATATAAAGTCCTTAGTTACACACTGAGCTGTGTGCAGCTTCTCATTATATTATATAAAGTCCTTAGTTACACACTGAGCTGTGTGCAGCTTCTCATTTATATTATATAATGTCCTTAGTTACACACTGAGCTGTGTGCAGCTTCTCATTTATATTATATAAAGTCCTTAGTTACACACTGAGCTGTGTGCAGCTCTCATTTATATTATATAAAGTCCTTAGTTACACACTGAGCTGTGTGCAGCTTCTCATTTATATTATATAAAGTCCTTTAGTTACACACTGAGCTGTGTGCAGCTTCTCATTTATATTATATAAAGTCCTTAGTTACACACTGAGCTGTGTGCAGCTTCTCATTTATATTATATAAAGTCCTTAGTTACACACTGAGCTGTGTGCAGCTTCTCATTTATATTATATAAAGTCCTTAGTTACACACTGAGCTGTGTGCAGCTTCTCATGTATATTATATAAAGTCCTTAGTTACACACTGAGCTGTGTGCAGCTTCTCATTTATATTATATAAAGTCCTTAGTTACACACTGAGCTGTGTGCAGCTTCTCATTTTATATTATATAAGTCCTTAGTTACACACTGAGCTGTGTGCAGCTTCTCATTTATATTATATAAAGTCCTTAGTTACACACTGAGCTGTGTGCAGCTTCTCATTTATATTATATAAAGTCCTTAGTTACACACTGAGCTGTGGTGCAGCTTCTCATTAATATTATATAAAGTCCTTAGTTACACACTGAGCTGTGTGCAGCTTCTCATTTATATTATATAAAGTCCTTAGTTACACACTGAGCTGTGTGCAGCTTCTCATTTATATTATATAAAGTCCTTAGTTACACACTGAGCTGTGTGCAGCTTCTCATTTATATTATATAAAGTCCTTAGTTACACACTGAGCTGTGTGCAGCTTCTCATTTATATTATATAAAGTCCTTAGTTACACAGCTGAGCTGGTGTGCAGCTTCTCATTTATATTATATAAAGTCCTTTAGTTACACACTGAGCTGTGTGCAGCTTCTCATTTATATTATATAAAGTCCCTTAGTTACACACTGAGCTGTGTGCAGCTTCTCATTTATATTACTATAAAGTATCCTTTAGTTATACACACTGAGCTGTGTGCAGCTTCTCAATTTATATTATATAAAGTCCTTGGAGTTACACACTGAGCTGTTGTGCAGCTTCTCATTTATATTATATAAAGTCCTTAGTTACACACTGAGCTGTGTGCAGCTTCTCATTTATATTATATAAAGTCCTTAGTTACACACTGAGCTGTGGTGCAGCTTCTCATTTATATTTTATAAATATCCTTAGTTACACACTGAGCTGTGTGCAGCTTCTCATTTAATATTATATAAAGTCCTTAGTTACACACTGAGCTGTGTGCAGCTTCTCATTTTATATTATATAAAGTCCTTTGTTACACACTGAGCTGTGTGCAGCTTCTCATTTATATTATATAAAGTCCTTAGTTACTACACTGAGCTGTGTGCAGCTTCTCATTTATATTATATAAAGTCTTAGTTACACACTGAGCTGTGTGCAGCTTCTCATGATATATTATATAAAGTCCTTAGTTACACACTGAGCTGTGTGCAAGCTTCTCATTTATATTATATAAAGTCCTTAGTTACACACTGAGCTGTGTGCAGCTTCTCATTTATATATATAAAGTCCTTTAGTTACACACTGAGCTGTGTGCAGCTTCTCATTTATATATATAAAGTCCTTAGTTACACACTGAGCTGTGTGCAGCTTCTCATTTATATTATATAAAGTCCTTTAGTTACACACTGAGCTGTGGCAGCTTCTCATTTATATTATATAAAGTCCTTAGTTACACACTGAGCTGTGTGCAGCTTCTCATTTATATTATATAAAGTCCCTTAGTTACACACTGAGCTGTGTGCAGCTTCTCATGTATATTATATAAAGTCCTTAGTTACACACTGAGCTGTGTGCAGCTTCTCATTTATATTATATAAAGTCCTTAGTTACACACTGAGCTGTGTGCAGCTTCTCATTTATATTATCTAAAGTCCTTAGTTACACAATGAGCTGTGTGCAGCTTCTCATTTATATTATATAAAAGTCCTTAGTTACACACTGAGCTGTGTGCAGCTTCTCATTTATATTATCATAAAGTCCTTAGTTACACACTGAGCTGTGTGCAGTTCTCATTTATATTATATTAAAGTCTCTAGTTACACACTGAGCTGTGTGCAGCTTCTCATTTATATTATATAAAGTCCTTAGTTACACACTGAGCTGTGTGCAGCTTCTCATTTATATTATATAAAGTCCTTTGTTAACACATGAGCTGTGTGCAGCTTCTCATTTATATTATATAAAGTCCTTTAGTTACACACTGAGCTGTGTGCAGCTTCTATTTATATTATTTAAAGTCCTTAGTTACACACTGAGCTGTGTGCAGCTTCTCATTTATATTATATAAAGTCCTTAGTTTACACACTGAGTGTGTGCAGCTTCTCATTTATATAATATAAAGTCCTTAGTTACACTGAGCAATGTGCAGCTTCTCATTTATATTATATAAAGTCCTTAGTTACACACTGAGCTGTGTGCAGCTTCTCATTTATATTATATAAAGTCCTTAGTTACACACTGAGCTGTGTGCAGCTTCTCATTTATATTATATAAAGTCCTTAGTTACACACTGAGCTGTGTGCAGCTTCTCATTTATATTATATAAAGTCCTTAGTTACACACTGAGCTGTGTGCAGCTTCTCATTTATATTATATATAAAGTCCTTAGTTACACACTGAGCTGTGTGCAGCTTCTCATTTATATTATATAAAGTCCTTTAGTTACACACTGAGCTGTGTGCAGCTTCTCATTTATATTATATAAAGTCCTTAGTTACACACTGAGCTGTGTGCAGCTTCTCATTTATATTATATAAAGTCCTTAGTTACACACTGAGCTGTGTGCAGCTTCTCATGTTATTATATAAAGTCCTTAGTTACACACTGAGCTGTGTGCAGCTTCTCATTTATATTATATAAAGTCCTTAGTTACACACTGAGCTGTGTGCAGCTTCTCATTTATATTATATAAAGTCCTTAGTTACACACTGAGCTGTGTGCAGCTTCTCATTTATATTATATAAAGTCCTTAGTTACACACTGAGCTGTGTGCAGCTTCTCATTTATATTATATAATTTCTTTAGTTACACACTGAGCTGTGTGCAGCTTCTCATTTATATTATATAAAGTCCTTAGTTACACACTGAGCTGTGTGCAGCTTCTCATTTATATTATATAAAGTCCTTTAGTTACACACTGAGCTGTGTGCAGCTTCTCATTTATATTATATAAAGTCCTTTAGTTACACACTGAGCTGTGTGCAGCTTCTCATTTATATTATATAAAGTCCTTTAGTTACACACTGAGCTGTGTGCAGCTTCTCATTTATATTATATAAAGTCCTTAGTTACACACTGAGCTGTGTGCAGCTTCTCATTTATATTATATAAAGTCCTTAGTTACACACTGAGCTGTGTGCAGCTTTCTCATTTATATTATATAAAGTCCTTTAGTTACACACTGAGCTGTGTGCAGCTTCTCATTTATATTATATAAAGTCCTTAGTTACACACTGAGCTGTGTGCAGCTTCTCATTTATATTATATAAAGTCCTTTAGTTACACACTGAGCTGTGTGCAGCTTCTCATTTATATTATATAAAGTCCTTAGTTACACACTGAGCTGTGGCAGCTTCTCATTTATATTATATAAAGTCCCTTAGTTACACACTGAGCTGTGTGCAGCTTCTCATTTATATTATATAAAGTCCTTAGTTACACACTGAGCTGTGTGCAGCTTCTCATTTATAATATATAAAGTCCTTTAGTTACACACTGAGCTGTGTGCAGCTTCTAATTTATATTATATAAAGTCCTTAGTTACACACTGAGCTGTGTGCAGCTTCTCATTTATATTATATAAAGTCCTTAGTTACACACTGAGCTGTGTGCAGCTTCTCATTTATATTATATAAAGTCCTTTAGTTACACACTGAGCTGTGTGCAGCTTCTCATTTATATTATATAAAGTCCTTAGTTACACACTGAGCTGTGTGCAGCTTCTCATTTATATTATATAAAGTCCTTAGTTACACACTGAGCTGTGTGCAGCTTCTCATTTATATTATATAAAGTCCTTAGTTACACACTGAGCTGTGTGCAGCTTCTCATTTATATTATATAATGTCCTTAGTTACACACTGAGCTGTGTGCAGCTTCTCATTTATATATATAAAGTCCTTAGTTACACACTGAGCTGTGTGCAGCTTCTCATTTATATTATATAAAGTCCTTAGTTACACACTGAGCTGTGTGCAGCTTCTCATTTATATTATATAAAGTCCTTAGTTACACACTGAGCTGTGTGCAGCTTCTCATTTATATTATATAAAGTCCTTAGTTACACACTGAGCTGTGTGCAGCTTCTCATTTATATTATATAAAGTCCTTAGTTACACACTGAGCTGTGTGCAGCTTCTCATTTATATTATATAAAGTCCTTAGTTACACACTGAGCTGTGTGCAGCTTCTCATTTATATTATATAAAGTCCTTAGTTACACACTGAGCTGTGTGCAGCTTCTCATTTATATTATATAAAGTCCATTAGTTACACACTGAGCTGTGTGCAGCTTCTCATTTATATTATATAAAGTCCTTAGTTACACACTGAGCTGTGTGCAGCTTCTCATTTATATTATATAAAGTCCTTAGTTACACACTGAGCTGTGTGCAGCTTCTATCATTTATATTATATAAAGTCCTTAGTTACACACTGAGCTGTGTGCAGCTTCTCATGTATATTATATAAAGTCCTTAGTTACACACTGAGCTGTGTGCAGCTTCTCATTTATATTATATAAAGTCCTTTAGTTACACACTGAGCTGTGTGCAGCTTCTCATTTATATTATATAAAGTCCTTAGTTACACACTGAGCTGTGTGCAGCTTCTCATTTATATTATATAAAGTCCTTAGTTACACTCTGAGCTGTGTGCAGCTTCTCATTATATTATATAAAGTCCTTAGTTACACACTGAGCTGTGTGCAGCTTCTCATTTATATATATAAAGTCCTTAGTTACACACTGAGCTGTGTGCAGCTTCTCATTTATATTATATAAAGTCCTTAGTTACACACTGAGCTGTTGTGCAGCTTCTCATTTATATTATATAAAGTCCTTTAGTTACACACTGAGCTGTGTGCAGCTTCTCATTTATATTATATAAAGTCCTTTAGTTACACACTGAGCTGTGTGCAGCTTCTCATTTATATTATATAAACTCCCTTAGTTACACACTGAGCTGTGTGCAGCTTCTCATTTATATTATATAAAGTCCTTAGTTACACACTGAGCTGTGTGCAGCTTCTCATTTATATTATATAAAGTCCTTAGTTACACACTGAGCTGTGTTCAGCTCTCTCATTTATATTATATAAAGTCCTTTAGTTACACACTGAGCTGTGTGCAGCTTCTCATTTATATTATATAAAGTCCTTAGTTACACACTGAGCTGTGTGCAGCTTCTCATTTATATTATATAAAGTCCTTAGTTACACACTGAGCTGTGTGCAGCTTCTCATTTATATTATATAAAGTCCTTAGTTACACACTGAGCTGTGTGCAGCTTCTCATTTATATTATATAAAGTCCTTAGTTACACACTGAGCTGTGTGCAGCTTCTCATTTATATTATATAAAGTCCTTAGTTACACACTGAGCTGTGTGCAGCTTCTCATTTATATTATATAAAGTCCTTAGTTACACACTGAGCTGTGTGCAGCTTCTCATTTATATTATATAAAGTCCTTTAGTTACACACTGAGCTGTGTGCAGCTTCTCATTTATATTATATAAAGTCCTTTAGTTACCACACTGAGCTGTGTGCAGCTTCTCATTTATATTTTATAAAGTCCTTAGTTACACACTGAGCTGTGTGCAGCTTCTCATGTATATTATATAAAGTCCTTAGTTACACACTGAGCTGTGTGCAGCTTCTCATTTATATTATATAAAGTCCTTTAGTTACACACTGAGCTGTGTGCAGCTTCTCATTTATATTATATAAAGTCCTTAGTTACACACTGAGCTGTGTGCAGCTTCTCATTTATATTATATAAAGTCCTTTAGTTACACACTGAGCTGTGTGCAGCTTCTCATTTATATTATATAAAGTCCTTAGTTACACACTGAGCTGTGTGCAGCTTCTCATTTATATTATATAAAGTCCTTAGTTACACACTGAGCTGTGTGCAGCTTCTCATTTATATTATATAAAGTCCTTAGTTACACACAGAGCTGTGTGCAGCTTCTCATTTATATTATATAAAGTCCTTAGTTACACACTGAGCTGTGTGCAGCTTCTCATTTATATTATATAAAGTCCTTAGTTACACACTGAGCTGTGTGCAGCTTCTCATTTATATTATATAAAGTCCTTAGTTACACACTGAGCTGTGTGCAGCTTCTCATTTATATATTATATAAGTCCTTAGTTACACACTGAGCTGTGTGCAGCTTCTCATTTAAATTATATAAAGTCCTTTAGTTACACACTGAGCTGTGTGCAGCTTCTCATGTATATTATATAAAGTCCTTTAGTTACACACTGAGCTGTGTGCAGCTTCTCATTTTATATATATAAAGTCCTTAGTTACACACTGAGCTGATGTGCAGCTTCCTCATTTATATTATATAAAGTCCTTAGTTACACACTGAGCTGTGTGCAGCTTCTCATTTATATTATATAAAGTCCTTAGTTACACAATGAGCTGTGTGCAGCTTCCTCATGTATATATATCAAAGTCCTTAGTTACACACTGAGCTGTGTGCAGCTTCTCATTATATTATATAAAGTCCTTTAGTTACACACTGAGCTGTGTGCAGCTTCTCATTTATATTATATTAATTTCCTTAGTTACACACTGAGCTGTGTGCAGCTTCTCATTTATATTATATAAAGTCCTTAGTTACACACTGAGCTGTGTGCAGCTTCTCATTTATATTATATAAAGTCCTTAGTTACACACTGAGCTGTGTGCAGCTTCTCATTTATATTATATAAAGTCCTTAGTTACACACTGAGCTGTGTGCAGCTTCTCATTTATATTATATAAAGTCCTTAGTTACACACTGAGCTGTGTGCAGCTTCTCATTTATATTATATAAAGTCCTTAGTTACACACTGAGCTGTGTGCAGCTTCTCATTTATATTATATAAAGTCCTTAGTTACACACTGAGCTGTGTGCAGCTTCTCATTTATATTATATAAAGTCCTTAGTTACACACTGAGCTGTGTGCAGCTTCTCATTTATATTATATAAAGTCCTTAGTTACACACTGAGCTGTGTGCAGCTTCTCATTTATATTATATAAAGTCCTTAGTTACACACTGAGCTGTGTGCAGCTTCTCATTTATATTATATAAAGTCCTTAGTTACACACTGAGCTGTGTGCAGCTTCTCATTTATATTATATAAAGTCCTTAGTTACACACTGAGCTGTGTGCAGCTTCTCATTTATATTATATAAAGTCCTTAGTTACACACTGAGCTGTGTGCAGCTTCTCATGTATATTATATAAAGTCCTTAGTTACACACTGAGCTGTGTGCAGCTTCTCATTTATATTATATAAAGTCCTTAGTTACACACTGAGCTGGTGTGCAGCTTCTCATTTATATTATATAAAGTCCTTAGTTACACACTGAGCTGTGTGCAGCTTCTCATTTATATTATATAAAGTCCTTAGTTACACACTGAGCTGTGTGCAGCTTCTCATTTATATTATATAAAGTCCTTAGTTACACACTGAGCTGTGTGCAGCTTCTCATTTATATTATATAAAGTCCTTTAGTTACACACTGAGCTGTGTGCAGCTTCTCATTTATATTATATAAAGTCCTTAGTTACACACTGAGCTGTGTGCAGCTTCTCATTTATATTATATAAAGTCCTTAGTTACACACTGAGCTGTGTGCAGCTTCTCATTTATATTATATAAAGTCCTTAGTTACACACTGAGCTGTGTGCAGCTTCTCATGTATATTATATAAAGTCCTTTAGTTACACACTGAGCTGTGTGCAGCTTCTCATTTATATTATATAAAGTCCTTAGTTACACACTGAGCTGTGTGCAGCTTCTCATTTATATTATATAAAGTCCTTAGTTACACACTGAGCTGTGTGCAGCTTCTCATGTATATTATATAAAGTCCTTAGTTACACACTGAGCTGTGTGCAGCTTCTCATTTATATTATATAAAGTCCTTTAGTTACACACTGAGCTGTGTGCAGCTTTCTCATTTATATTATATAAAGTCCTAGTTACACACTTGAGCTGTGTGCAGCTTCTCATTTATATATATAAAGTCCTTAGTTACACACTGAGCTAGTGTGCAGCTTCCTCTTTTATATTATATAAAGTCCATAGTTACACACTAGAGCTGTGGTGCGCTTCTCATTTATATTATATAAAGTCCTTAGTTACACACTGAGCTGTGTGCAGCTTCTCAATTTATATTATATAAAGTCCTTAGTTACACACTGAGCTGTGTGCAGCTTCTTCATTTATATTATATAAAGTCCTTAGTTACACACTGAGCTGTGTGCAGCTTCTCATTTATATTATATAAAGTCCTTAGTTACACACTGAGCTGTGTGCAGCTTCTCATTTATATTATATAAAGTCCTTTAGTTACACACTGAGCTGTGTGCAGCTTCTCATTTATATTATATAAAGTCCTTAGTTACACACTGAGCTGTGTGCAGCTTCTCATTTATATTATATAAAGTCCTTAGTTACACACTGAGCTGTGTTGCAGCTTCTCATTTATATTATATAAAGTCCTTAGTTACACACTGAGCTGTGTGCAGCTTCTCATGTATATTATATAAAGTCCTTAGTTACACACTGAGCTGTGTGCAGCTTCTCATTTATATTATATAAAGTCCTTAGTTACACACTGAGCTGTGTGCAGCTTATCATTTATATTATATAAAGTCCCTTAGTTACACACTGAGCTGTGTGCAGCTTCTCATTTATATTATATAAAGTCCTTAGTTACACACTGAGCTGTGTGCAGCTTCTCATTTATATTATATAAAGTCCTTAGTTACACACTGAGCTGTGTGCAGCTTCTCATTTATATTATATAAAGTCCTTAGTTACACACTGAGCTGTGTGCAGCTTCTCATTTATATTATATAAAGTCCTTTAGTTACACACTGAGCTGTGTGCAGCTTCTCATTTATATTATATAAAGTCCTTTAGTTACACACTGAGCTGTGTGCAGCTTCTCATTTATATTATATAAAGTCCTTAGTTACACACTGAGCTGTGTGCAGCTTCTCATTTATATTATATAAAGTCCTTAGTTACACACTGAGCTGTGTGCAGCTTCTCATTTATATTATATAAAGTCCTTAGTTACACACTGAGCTGTGTGCAGCTTCTCATTTATATTATATAAAGTCCTTAGTTACACACTGAGCTGTGTGCAGCTTCTCATTTATATTATATAAAGTCCTTAGTTACACACTGAGCTGTGTGCAGCTTCTCATTTATATTATATAAAGTCCTTAGTTACACACTGAGCTGTGTGCAGCTTCTCATTTATATTATATAAAGTCCTAGTTACACACTGAGCTGTGTGCAGCTTCTCATTTATATGTATATAAAGTCTTAGTTACACACTGAGCTGTGTGCAGCTTCTCATTTATATTATATAAAGTCCTTAGTTACACACTGAGCTGTGTGCAGCTTCTCATTTATATTATATAAGTCCTTTAGTTACACACTGAGCTGTGTGCAGCTTCTCATTTATATTATATAAAGTCCTTAGTTACACACTGAGCTGTGTGCAGCTTCTCATTTATATTATATAAAGTCCTTAGTTACACACTGAGCTGTGTGCAGCTTCTCATTTATATTATATAAAGTCCTTAGTTACACACTGAGCTGTGTGCAGCTTCTCATTTATATTATATAAAGTCCTTAGTTTACACACTGAGCTGTGTGCAGCTTCTCATTTATATTATATAAAGTCCTTTAGTTACACACTGAGCTGTGTGCAGCTTCTCATTTATATTATATAAAGTCCTTAGTTACACACTGAGCTGTGTGCAGCTTCTCATGTATATTATATAAAGTCCTTAGTTACACACTGAGCTGTGTGCAGCTTCTCATTTATATTATATAAAGTCCTTTAGTTACACACTGAGCTGTGTGCAGCTTCTCATTTATATTATATAAAGTCCTTAGTTACACACTGAGCTGTGTGCAGCTTCTCATGTATATTATATAAAGTCCTTAGTTACACACAGAGCTGTGTGCAGCTTCTCATTTATATAATATAAAGTCCTTAGTTACACACTGAGCTGTGTGCAGCTTCTCATTTATATTATATAAAGTCCTTAGTTACACACTGAGCTGTGTGCAGCTCTCTATTTATATTATATAAAGTCCTTAGTTACACACTGAGCTGTGTGCAGCTTCTCATTTATATTATATAAAGTCCTTAGTTACACACTGAGCTGTGTGCAGCTTCTCATTTATATTATATAAAGTCCTTAGTTACACACTGAGCTGTGTGCAGCTTCTCATTTATATTATATAAAGTCCTTAGTTACACACTGAGCTGTGTGCAGCTTCTCATTTATATTATATAAAGTCCTTAGTTACACACTGAGCTGTGTGCAGCTTCTCATTTATATTATATAAAGTCCTTAGTTACACACTGAGCTGTGTGCTCTCATTTATATTATATAAAGTCCCTTAGTTACACACTGAGCTGTGTGCAGGCTTCTCATTTATATCAATATTAAAGTCCTTAGTTACACACTGAGCTGATGTGCAGCTTCTCATTTATATTATATAAAGTCCTTTAGTTACACACTGAGGCTGTGTGCTAGCTTCTTATTTATATTATATAAAGTCCTTAGTTACACACTGAGCTGTTGTGCAGCTTCTCATTATATAATATATAATCCTTAGTTACACACTGAGCTGTGTGCGCTTCTCATTTATAATTATATATAGTCCTTAGTTACACAAGAGGCTGTGTGCCAGGCTCTCATTTATATATATAACGTCCCTATAGTTAGACACACTGAGGCCTGTGTGCAGCTTCTCATGTATATTTGATATAATGTTGGGGGGGGTGGGGCCTTAGTTACACACTGAGCTGTGTGCAGCTTCTCATTTATATTATATAAAGTCCTTTAGTTACACACTGAGCTGTGTGCATTGTTTTTCTCATTTAATATTATATAAAGTACCTTAGTTACACACGTGATGCTGTGTGCAGCTTCTCATTTATATTATATAATGTCCTTTAGTTACACACTGAGGCTGTGTGCAGCTTCTCATTTATATTATATAAAGTCCTTAGTACACACTGAGCTGTGTGCAGCTACTCATTTATATTATATAAAGTCTTTAGTTACTTTAGTTACACACTGAGCTGTGTGCAGCTTCTCATGTATATTATATAAAGTCCTTAGTTACACACTGAGCTGTGTGCAGCTTCTCATTTATATTATATAAAGTCCTTTAGTTACACACTGAGCTGTGTGCAGCTTCTCATTTATATTATATAAAGTCCTTAGTTACACACTGAGCTGTGTGCAGCTTCTCATTTATATTATATAAAGTCCTTTAGTTACACACTGAGCTGTGTGCAGCTTCTCATTTATATTATATAAAGTCCTTAGTTACACACTGAGCTGTGTGCAGCTTCTCATTTATATTATATAAAGTCCTTTAGTTACACACTGAGCTGTGTGCAGCTTCTCATTTATATTATATAAAGTCCTTAGTTACACACTGAGCTGTGTGCAGCTTCTCATTTATATTATATAAAGTCCTTAGTTACACACTGAGCTGTGTGCAGCTTCTCATTTATATTATATAAAGTCCTTAGTTACACACTGAGCTGTGTGCAGCTTCTAATTTATATTATATAAAGTCCTTAGTTACACACTGAGCTGTGTGCAGCTTCTCATTTATATTATATAAAGTCCTTAGTTACACACTGAGCTGTGTGCAGCTTCTCATTTATATTATATAAAGTCCTTAGTTACACACTGAGCTGTGTGCAGCTTCTCATTGTATATTATATAAAGTCCTTAGTTACACACTGAGCTGTGTGCAGCTTCTCATTTATATTATATAAAGTCCTTAGTTACACACTGAGCTGTGTGCAGCTTCTCATTTATATTATATAAAGTCCTTAGTTACACACTGAGCTGTGTGCAGCTTCTCATTTATATTATATAAAGTCTTTAGTTACACACTGAGCTGTGTGCAGCTTCTCATTTATATTATATAAAGTCCTTTAGTTACACACTGAGCTGTGTGCAGCTTCTCATTTATATTATATAAAGTCCTTAGTTACACACTGAGCTGTGTGCAGCTTCTATATTATATAAAGTCCTTTAGTTACACACTGAGCTGTGTGCAGCTTCTCATGTATATTATATAAAGTCCTTAGTTACACACTGAGCTGTGTGCAGCTTCTCATTTATATTATATAAAGTCCTTAGTTACACACTGAGCTGTGTGCAGCTTCTCATTTATATTATATAAAGTCCTTTAGTTACACACTGAGCTGTGTGCAGCTTCTCATTTATATTATATAAAGTCCTTAGTTACACACTGAGCTGTGTGCAGCTTCTCATTTATATTATATAAAGTCCTTAGTTACACACTGAGCTGTGTGCAGCTTCTCATTTATATTATATAAAGTCCTTTAGTTACACACTGAGCTGTGTGCAGCTTCTCATTTATATTATATAAAGTCCTTTAGTTACACACTGAGCTGTGTGCAGCTTCTCATTTATATTATATAAAGTCCTTTAGTTACACACTGAGCTGTGTGCAGCTTCTCATTTATATTATATAAAGTCCTTAGTTACACACTGAGCTGTGTGCAGCTTCTCATGTATATTATATAAAGTCCTTAGTTACACACTGAGCTGTGTGCAGCTTCTCATTTATATTATATAAAGTCCTTAGTTACACACTGAGCTGTGTGCAGCTTCTCATTTATATTATATAAAGTCCTTAGTTACACACTGAGCTGTGTGCAGCTTCTCATTTATATTATATAAAGTCCTTTAGTTACACACTGAGCTGTGTGCAGCTTCTCATTTATATAATGTCCTTTAGTTACACACTGAGCTGTGTGCAGCTTCTCATTTATATAATGTCCTTTAGTTACACACTGAGCTGTGTGCAGCTTCTCATTTATATTATATAAAGTCCTTTAGTTACACACTGAGCTGTGTGCAGCTTCTCATTTATATAATGTCCTTTAGTTACACACTGAGCTGTGTGCAGCTTCTCATTTATATTATATAAAGTCCTTAGTTACACACTGAGCTGTGTGCAGCTTCTCATTTATATTATATAAAGTCCTTAGTTACACACTGAGCTGTGTGCAGCTTCTCATTTATATTATATAAAGTCCTTTAGTTACACACTGAGCTGTGTGCAGCTTCTCATGTATATTATATAAAGTCCTTTAGTTACACACTGAGCTGTGTGCAGCTTCTCATTTATATTATATAAAGTCCTTAGTTACACACTGAGCTGTGTGCAGCTTCTCATTTATATTATATAAAGTCCTTAGTTACACACTGAGCTGTGTGCAGCTTCTCATGTATATTATATAAAGTCCTTAGTTACACACTGAGCTGTGTGCAGCTTCTCATTTATATTATATAATGTCCTTAGTTACACACTGAGCTGTGTGCAGCTTCTCATTTATATTATATAAAGTCCTTAGTTACACACTGAGCTGTGTGCAGCTTCTCATTTATATTATATAAAGTCCTTAGTTACACACTGAGCTGTGTGCAGCTTCTCATGTATATTATATAATGTCCTTTAGTTACACACTGAGCTGTGTGCAGCTTCTCATTTATATTATATAAAGTCCTTTAGTTACACACTGAGCTGTGTGCAGCTTCTCATTTATATTATATAAAGTCCTTAGTTACACACTGAGCTGTGTGCAGCTTCTCATGTATATTATATAATGTCCTTAGTTACACACTGAGCTGTGTGCAGCTTCTCATTTATATTATATAAAGTCCTTAGTTACACACTGAGCTGTGTGCAGCTTCTCATGTATATTATATAAAGTCCTTAGTTACACACTGAGCTGTGTGCAGCTTCTCATTTATATTATATAAAGTCCTTAGTTACACACTGAGCTGTGTGCAGCTTCTCATTTATATTATATAATGTCCTTAGTTACACACTGAGCTGTGTGCAGCTTCTCATTTATATTATATAAAGTCCTTAGTTACACACTGAGCTGTGTGCAGCTTCTCATTTATATTATATAAAGTCCTTAGTTACACACTGAGCTGTGTGCAGCTTCTCATTTATATTATATAAAGTCCTTAGTTACACACTGAGCTGTGTGCAGCTTCTCATTTATATTATATAAAGTCCTTAGTTACACACTGAGCTGTGTGCAGCTTCTCATTTATATTATATAAAGTCCTTAGTTACACACTGAGCTGTGTGCAGCTTCTCATTTATATTATATAAAGTCCTTAGTTACACACTGAGCTGTGTGCAGCTTCTCATTTATATTATATAAAGTCCTTAGTTACACACTGAGCTGTGTGCAGCTTCTCATTTATATTATATAAAGTCCTTAGTTACACACTGAGCTGTGTGCAGCTTCTCATTTATATTATATAAAGTCCTTAGTTACACACTGAGCTGTGTGCAGCTTCTCATTTATATTATATAAAGTCCTTTAGTTACACACTGAGCTGTGTGCAGCTTCTCATTTATATTATATAAAGTCCTTTAGTTACACACTGAGCTGTGTGCAGCTTCTCATGTATATTATATAAAGTCCTTAGTTACACACTGAGCTGTGTGCAGCTTCTCATGTATATTATATAAAGTCCTTAGTTACACACTGAGCTGTGTGCAGCTTCTCATTTATATTATATAAAGTCCTTAGTTACACACTGAGCTGTGTGCAGCTTCTCATTTATATTATATAAAGTCCTTAGTTACACACTGAGCTGTGTGCAGCTTCTCATTTATATTATATAAAGTCCTTAGTTACACACTGAGCTGTGTGCAGCTTCTCATTTATATTATATAAAGTCCTTAGTTACACACTGAGCTGTGTGCAGCTTCTCATGTATATTATATAAAGTCCTTAGTTACACACTGAGCTGTGTGCAGCTTCTCATTTATATTATATAAAGTCCTTAGTTACACACTGAGCTGTGTGCAGCTTCTCATTTATATTATATAAAGTCCTTAGTTACACACTGAGCTGTGTGCAGCTTCTCATTTATATTATATAAAGTCCTTAGTTACACACTGAGCTGTGTACAGTTTACCAAACATGAGTCTTTCTATTGAAGATTAATAACTCTGAAGTTATTCTTTTTACTATTCTGTTTTCATTTACTGTATTGCAAGATGACTGCCCAATGCCTTATGATGTAAAGTTAAACATGCAATCCAACTTACAGATTAGTAGAATCCAGCAGAGTAGCTTAACTCAGACAAATTCCACAGCAGAGATTTATGAATCCTTCATGCTTTATTGTTGCAAAACAAGAATTATGAGGTTCCAGAAGTGGTAATTGCCAGGTAAAAAGAATTTGCCTCTACAAAGCTATTAGCAGAGTTCTAGCAAACTTACACATTGAAAGTGAAACTAATTTACACACACAAGTGAAACAAAATGGAGGCAGGAAGTGACCTCAAAAAGGTCAGAGGTAGCACATAGAATATACATTAAATTGAATACAATAATAAAACATAACACTAGAGGGAGCACAAGAACTAAAATAGCATTTAAAGATGTACATATGAATATATGGACAGAACACATTCTCTATAAAAAGAAAGTGTTGCAGGGAGTATAAAGACGTAGTGAGAAATGAGGTAAGAAGTAGGTTTGTACATAGAAAGGGGGCAGGTAGGTGAGTATTTGCAGACAGGGGCAGGTAGGTGAGTATTTGCAGACAGGGGCAGGTAGGTGAGTATTTGCAGACAGGGGCAGGTAGGTGAGTATTTGCAGACAGGGCAGGTAGGTGAGTATTTGCAGGCAGGTAGGTGAGTATTTGCAGACAGGGCAGGTAGGTGAGTATTTGCAGACAGGGCAGGTAGGTGAGTATTTGCAGACAGGGGAAGGTAGGTGAGTATTTGCAGACAGGGGAAGGTAGGTGAGTATTTGCAGACAGGGGCAGGTAGGTGAGTATTTGCAGACAGGGCAGGTAGGTGAGTATTTGCAGGCAGGTAGGTGAGTATTTGCAGACAGGGCAGGTAGGTGAGTATTTGCAGACAGGGCAGGTAGGTGAGTATTTGCAGACAGGGGAAGGTAGGTGAGTATTTGCAGACAGGGCAGGTAGGTGAGTATTTGCAGACAGGGCAGGTAGGTGAGTATTTGCAGACAGGGCAGGTAGAAGAGTATTTGCAGACAGGGGCAGGTAGGTGAGTATTTGCTGACAGGGCAGGTAGGTGAGTATTTGTAGACAGGGGCAGAGATTTAGGAGAGTGCAGAGGTAGTAAAGGTTTTGTATAGGAGGGTTAAGATTCTAATTGATAAAAGTTACCAAGAACAATATATTGCCAGGTGCTATAAGCCTTTACTCACATATTCAGGTGCCATCTCCTTGGCATGATGATCTCTCTCCAGCTAATCCCTCATCTCAAAGCTAAGCAATATACATTCATTTCACACTGGGTCTCTGCTCTGCCAGAAATTGATAAGCCTTGGGTGATCTACCACAGTACTGGATCCACCTCTCAATCTGTCATTCATCTGTGCAAATTCTCCAATGCTGATTACATTTAACCGCTTCCCCTGGCCAATCACCTTATCTGACTCTACATCTGATGCTCGAATACACAAGAAAAGCCAACAAGCTAAAATTCTTAAAAGGATAGGAAACCCCTAAATACCCTAACATACAATTTTAAACAACTGTACAATCTACTTCTTTAATCAAATTTGTATCTTGTTATCCTTTGCTGAATGAACAGCATTGCACTACTGGCAGCTAGCTAAACACATCTAGTTAGCCAATCACAAGAGATAGATGTGTGCAGGCACCAATCAGCAGCTAGCTAAACACATCTAGTTAGCCAATCACAAGAGATAGATGTGTGCAGGCACCAATCAGCAGCTAGCTAAACACATCTAGTTAGCCAATCACAAGAGATAGATGTGTGCAGGCACCAATCAGCAGCTAGCTAAACACATCTAGTTAACCAATCACAAGAGATAGATGTGTGCAGGTACCAATCAGCAGCTAGCTAAACACATCTAGTTAGCCAATCACAAGAGATAAATGTGTGCAGGCACCAATCAGCAGCTAGCTAAACACATCTAGTTAGCCAATCACAAGAGATAGATGTGTGCAGGCACCAATCAGCAGCTAGCTAAACACATCTAGTTAGCCAATCACAAGAGATAGATGTGTGCAGGCACCAATCAGCAGCTAGCTAAACACATCTAGTTAGCCAATCACAAGAGATAGATGTGTGCAGGCACCAATCAGCAGCTAGCTAAACACATCTAGTTAGCCAATCACAAGAGATGGAAGTGAACTTAAATGTGTTTTAAAATTATATTCTTTAAAATATGAATCATGCAAATTTAATTTTACCTTTCCTTAAATATTATAAAATGTATATGTGTAGATCATATGAAGGATAGATAGACGGACAGAAAGACAGATACAAACATAGATTAGATAGACAGACAGATGCAAACAAACATAGATTAGAAGGACAGACAGACAGTTACAAACAAGGAAACAAACATAGATTAGATAGACAGACAGATACAAACAAATATAGATTAGATAGACAGACAGATGCAAACAAACATAGATTAGATAGACAGACAGATACAAACAAACATAGATTACATTGACAGACAGATACAAACAAACATAGATTAGATAGACAGACAGATACAAACAAACATAGATTAGATAGACACAGATACAAACATAGATTAGATAGACAGACAGATAGATACAAACAAACATGGATTAGATAGACAGACAGGTACAAACAAAAGAAACAGATTAGACAGACAAAGAGAAAGACAGATACAGAACAAACATAGATTACATAGACAGACAGACAAACAGATACAAACAAACATAGATTAGATAGACAGACAGATACAAACAAATGTAGATTAGATAGACAGACAGATAGATACAAACAAACATAGATTAGATAGACAGACAGGTACAAACAAAAGAAACATAGATTAGACAGACAAAGAGAAAGACAGATACAGAACAAACATAGATTAGATAGACAGACAGACAAACAGATACAAACAAACATAGATTAGATAGACAGACAGATGCAAACAAACAAACATAGATTAGATAGACAGACAGATGCAAACAAACATATATTAGAAGGACAGACAGACAGTTACAAACAAAGAAACAAACATATATTAGATAGACAGACAGATACAAACAAACATAGATTAGTTAAATTCTTTTTATTGACATGAATCAATACATATCCAACATCGTACAGAACATTGCAGTAAATATTAAGATGGTAAGGATGTTATAGGGAGGCACAGATCCAAACATTTTGCAATATATTTATATACGAACAAAAAAAAGAAAAAACTAGGTATAGCCATAAGGTCAGATAGGGGGAGAAAGGGAAAGGGGAATGTTGAGAGGTTGTCCAGCCTCGGGATTATGATAAAAGGGAGAGGGAATTTTATTATTTCCTGGAAAGAATACTAATCGCCTGCGTTCGCCCTAATTGGGCCCCTGTGTTTTGAGGTATTCGTCCCATATCGCTTGTATTGCTGTAAAGGTGTCAGTGTTGCCTCTCTTATAGACAGAGTATTCTTCTAGCTCCAGTAGCTCGGTTACCTTGGCCCTCCACATTCCCAGAGTGGGAACATCTCTTACTTTCCAATATTTAGCAATCAAAACTTTCACACTATTAGTGAATATTCAGAACAGTGGAAGGAGAGATTTAAAGGGGAGCCTAACGGGTCTATTAAGCAACCAGATGAGGGGGTCGGGCGGCAGGGTCACGTGTAATATATTTCCTATCTCATCTATAATTTCGTACCAGAAGTGGTTTAGCTGTGAGCACCACCACCACATGTGTCCCATGCCACTCCCGACATGACCACATCTCCAGCATTTATTTTGGGCACTGGGGTACAATCGGTGTAGTTTCCGTGGAGTTAGATACCAACAGTGAAGTATTTTATAATTGGTTTCTAGGATGGATGCTGAGGTGGAGGACTTTTTGGTGTTGATAAATATGTTAACAGCTGTCTGTGGTAGAATAATTATGCCCAGCTCCCTCTCCCTCATTTCTATAGAGTATGGTAAGTTACCCGGCGTGGGTTGGGTTAAGATTTTGTATATAGCAGATAGAGAGTGTTTGATTGGTGAAGTTAGGAGATAGAGTTTCTCAATATTAGTTGGAGGGCGGGTCATGTTATTACTGTGATTATGTGTGGTTATATAGTTATGAAGTCTTCGATATGAAAACCAGTTGCGTGCCCACTCATAACCCTTATCTATTAGTTGTGTTTGAGTGCATATGGAATCATTGGTAGTGACGTTATGCAGTAGGATATTGTCTTCTATCGGGGCATTGGGTAATGGTGTTTGTAGGAGATTTGTGGAGAAGTCTGAATTATATCTAAGAGAAGTCAGAGGGCCTGGGTTTGAGGACAAACAGGGGAGGTGACAAGAGGTCATATTCCACTGTATAAGAGTCTCTTTCGTAATAGGGTTTATTAGTGTTTTAAGTTTCTTGTGGAAATTAGGGCTCCAGCATATAGAAGTGAGAGGAAGGTCTGGGTTTAGTTGACCCTCAAGGCGAACCCACCTCCTCTGTTCAGTGCCCACCCTCCAGTCCAAGATTCTTTGTAAATGAATGGACATTCCATATCTCTCCAAGTCGGGCAGACCCAAACCACCGTGCTCCCGTGGTAGCAACATAGTGGTTTTATTTATTTTAGGTGGTTTCCTTTTCCAAACAAAGGAGTTGATTAAGTTTTGTATTTGAATGAGGTATTTGGGAGGTAGGGGCACTGGCACGGCGTTCATGATGTAGAGTAACCTTGGAAATATATTCATTTTTATGGTATTGATTCTGCCCCACCAAGAGAGCTTTTTTGAGCCCCAGGAAGAAAGGTCTCACATTATTGCTGTTTTAATAGGAATGTAGTTAGATTGAAATAAGTCGTCAAAAGATCGAGGAAGATAGATTCCTAAATATTTAAGAGCTTTTGAGCACCACCTCAAGGGGCAACTATTTTTAATTAGGTTTATAGAGTGGTCGGGGAGGCCTAGGGCCAGTATTTCGGATTTGTATTGGTTAATTAGAAAAACAGTAAGCTTGTTGAAGAGGGATAGTTCAGCTAATAATGGGGGGATGGATGTTTCGGGCTCAGTCAGAGAGAATAGGATGTCATCAGCAAACAGAGAAATCTTATATTCGTCTCTACCCACCGTGACGCCTTGGATCTCGGGTGTATTCCTAATCCTCACTGCAAAGGTTTCTATGAATAGGGCAAACAAGAGGGGGGAGAGAGGGCAGCCCTGTTGTGTTCCATTCGTAATTTCAATCGGTGAAGACATAGAGCCATTTACTAAGATACGGGCACTAGGTGAGGAATAAAGGGCAATTTAGGGAGATTAAGGTCACTGAGGTAGTCTGTTATGTCTGTCGGTAGAGGACAAGAGGAACCTCTTCTTATGTTATAAAGGGTGTCGTAGTAGTCCCTAAAGGCCTGAGTTATATCTTTAGAGGTGGTCTGACTCGTGCCTCTAGAATCACGTATTCTCATAATATATTGTTTGTTTGTACGTTTCCGGAGCTGACGGGCCAGCATCCTACCCTGTTTATTTGCCCCCTCATAATAAACTTTTCTAAGATATAAGGCCTTGTTCTTGGCCTCTGTGCCCAGAAACGTACGAAGTTGGTCTCGTTTGTGGGTAATACTGTCTATCAAGGAGGTACTTGTAGGGTGTAGTTTATGTAGGTCTTGCAATTTATGGATGTCAGCAAGGAGGGAGCTAAGGTATGCAGTTTGTTGTTTCCGTTTCGCAGCCTTGAGAGCAATCAATTCCCCGCGGATAACGCATTTGTGGGCGTTCCATATATTGTGTATGTTAACTTCGGGAGTGTGATTTGTGTGAAAATAGTCAATCAGAGTTTTTGGACCTGTATAAGTATCTGGGGGTCTCTGAATAGGGAATCGTCAAGTCTCCACCTAGATGTGGAAGGGTCAAAGGGGCGCCAGTAGAGCTGGCAACTGATGATGGCGTGATCTGACCACGTTATGGGATTTATGTGAGTCTGGGCGATAGAAGATAGACTGGAGACGTCGGCGAAGATGTAATCTATTCTGGTATATAATTGATGGGGGTTTGAGAAAAAGGTAAAATCTTTAGAATTCGGATGTTGGAGGCGCCAGGTATCATGTAATGCTAGGCATGAGAGGGAATGTTTAATCTGCTTTAAAGTTTTATGTGGAGTAGAGGATGTCCCCATGGAGCAATCAAGTTCTGGGTCAAGTGCTAGATTAAAATCACCCCCCATTATAAGGCTTCCTCTAGCCACCTCTAGGATTTTATTGCTAAGTTGGCGGAAAAAGGGAGCTGGGCTCGTGTTAGGGGCGTAAACATTGAACAGTGTCAAAGGTTTGTGATATAAGTGACCCACCAAGATCAAGTATCTTCCCTCTCTATCCTTATAAGAGGAAGAAACGACAAAGGTTAAGCCTTTGTCTATTAGGATTCAAAACCCCGTTATGTTTGGTGATATTAGAAGAGAAGAAACTCTGTCCAAATTTTAGAAAGCTAGCTTTAGGTTCGTGTCCTCTCTTAAAGTGGGTTTCTTGAATAAAAAGGATATCTCCCTTGTGTCTCCTATAGTCTCTGAGGGCCATTGACCGCTTTTGTGGACTATTGAGACCCTTAGTGTTGTGGGAGAGGAATTTAATTTTGGAGAATGAACTATTCATGTACGGGGAGTTTAGAGAGATCAGCTAATAAGTGCGAACGCATAGCGCTGTGTGCAAAAAAGGAAGTGTAACTCCCGAGGCTGGACGGGAAGGAAGGGGGGTAAGGGGTTAAAAAAAGGAAACATTCACAAGAACAATAAACTAAAAATAGGAAAGAGGCATAAGAAAATGACATAAACATCATTGCAGTAATAACAATTGTAGAAAGTGTATGAAACAATCTAAAATACACCTTACAAATGGGGGGGAGAGTATCGCCTATAATTCTCTTAGGTTATATTATATATATGTAGGATCAGGATCAGATAATTGAACTGATATTATTTATCTCAGTAAACAGACATATCAAATGAATTAATAAAAAACTTCTGGGACATCTAGAGGGGGGAATCACCTCGATTGATGATCTAAGACATATTTGGGGCAGTAATGCTGATGTTAGAGCCATTTAAAGCTGAATAGGATTCCCAACAAAGGTATTACAAAAATGACATGTATGGTAAGGGGTGGCCAGAGGGATAGATAAGCTATGAAATCACCTTATAGGCGATCAGAGAGGTCCATGACTGGGATAGTCAGTTGTCAGGAGGCCGATGAATAGGGGAATTAAAGTTAGAGTCTCCATGTGTTGCAAAAATATGGGGGAAAATTAATAAAATAGCACCAAAGTAGTATATACACGGGTAACATAGTTGAGAACTAAAAGCCTAACCCCTGGTAGTAATAACCACTCAAACATCCCCTAGTAATATTTACTGAGTACACATGGGGATGAAACTAAGCATTAGACGACTGAACCTTGAGCAAATTGCAATCATACTGATGAGGCAAGGGTAACATGGATGAGAACTTTCAACGTAAATACCTAATAAGATGAACAATACAAATGTCTTATGGGTATATAATACAGTAACGTTCGCCCATTAATAGTACGAAGAAGGTGTTACAGTTTATGACCAACCAGGGTTAATAGCATTATGGGCTCTATTTATCTCTTGAGCATATAAACTGGGTACCCTGTGGGATAAGTGGAAAACATTAAGCATTTGAACCTTGAGCAGGTTAAGATCGTTACTGTTGTGTGAGGAGAATATGGGTGGAAAAACTCCAACATGCAACCTAATAAAATAAGCAATATAAATGACCTTTGGGTCCATAGCCTAGCATTGTTTGCCCAGTTACAACATTAGGAAGGTGTTACAGTATATAACCAGGATTTATTGCATTATGGGCTCTATTTATCAAAGGAATAGGAAGGTGACCACTGATTGCATATAGGAATTTCAGTTTTAGAGCTAAATTGGTATGTAAGCAACCTGTGAGTTATAGACAGAGATCTATTCTTGCCTACTAGATCTAAAGGTAGAATTGGGATCTATATGTATTTTAAAAAAATTACAGGTGGGAATTAGTGGAATAGTATCATAACAGTGTAACTTAGGGATGTGTGGTTAAAAACTATAAACCTATACCCTGGTGAGTCTATTGCCCCAAACATTTCTTAAGCACAATTACAGGGTATACTGTGAGGTGAATGAAAAATATTAAACATTAGAACCTTAGGCAAATTACATTATAACAATTGTGCGAGAATAACATGGATGAGAACTTTTAACGTATAACCTGATAAAATAAACAATATAGATGTCCATTGGGCCCATAGTCCAGCATAATTTGCCTAGTTACAGAATTGAAAAGGTGTTACAGATTATAATTAACCAGGGTTGGTTGCAGTATGGGATCAATTGTCTAAGGAGTAGGAAAATGGCAACGTATTGCTTGTTGAGCTTCAATTCTGAGCTTAGGGGTTATGTAAACCTCTTGAAAGTTATAAACAAAGAACTATTCCAGTTTGATAGATCTAGAGGCAATAATAAGGCAAGTAAAGAAATATGTTACCAGGATTAGTCCGATCTCCTCTTCACAAGACCGCCACCCCCACCACCGCGGAGGCCAGAGATGGTGTAGGGCAGCAGGTGGTAGTACATTTAGCGGTGTGCGGTCTGGGTAGAACCCAGATCTGAGGATATATTTTAAATATAAGAAAAGAAAGAAAGGTTTTATGGAACCTGACAAGAGCGTAGAATCAAGGGGTGGGTTCGTTTGCTCTCAGTGATCCTCTTTCAACTTTTCTTCGTTTCGGTTGAGCTCTCTGCCACTGAGGTCTCTGCTCTAGGGGACGAGAGGGACCAGGATCAGCTGTTGTAGAGGATGATAAAACATTAGCCTCAGCTGGAGGTTATAATGGGATATCCAGGGAGCTTGAGAGACGATCTAGGTCCCTGTAATCCTTGTAGATAATCTGTGTTCCATTGTGATTGACAATAAGACTAAAGGGGAATCCCCAGTGGTATTTAATGCCGTGTTCCTGCAGGGCGCTGGTTATAAACTTAATTTCCTTGCGTCTTTGGATTGTCAGGGGGCTGAGGTCCTGGTACAACTGGAGAGAGTGACCCTGGTATGATATGGATTGTCGCGTTCTGGCAGCTTGCCAAAAGGTATCCTTTGTTGTAAAGCGTAGAAATTTAACAATAACATCCCGCGGTGGCAATGGGGGCCTCGGGAGAGTGCGTAAAGCTCTATGAGCCCTGTCAATGTCCTCATTCAATAGTGGCGGGGAATTAGGGGAAAGGAGCTGAAAGAGGCCTGAAATATAAGTTTTAAGCTGTTCCTGAGGTGTATCTTCAGGTATGCCCCGAATTCTTAAATTATGTCTGCGCCCTCGATTGTCCAGGTCCTCCACTTTATCTTGAAGGGACTGGACCATAGAGTTCTGGATAGATATTTGCTGTGTGTTGGCGCTGACCAAGTTATTTAGGGTTTCTTGGCCTTCTTCCAAATACTCCATGCGTGCCCCCATCTCATTAAGGTCTCTTTTGAGGTCTCTCATTTCCTCCTTGATGAAAGACTTTAGTGATTCCAAGTCAGATTTAGAAGGTAGTGAGGCCAGTTTCACCTGAATAGCCTGTAGAGAATCTTGGTGTGTATTTGTCAGCTCCGTGGACCCCAAGGAGGCTGGAGTGTCAGATGTGCCCCTGATGCCATAGGAGCAGTGTCCGTAATGTGAAAAAAGGAGGACACTGATGGGGTCTGGGAAGAATTCTTGGTTGGTCTTTCTGATTTCTGACCCTTCTTTGGGGTCATCGTTGGCAGCTATCCCTAGTAAAGATAAGTCTTGTGAGGCTGGTATGGTGGCAAAGTTTTTATGAGGGTAAGTTAAGCGGGAAGCCTGTGATGGTTTTGCCTCCGTGGTATTTGCTAGAGAGCGCTGGATAGGCCCTGGACTAGGCTTGCAGTAACTGTGTGAGGCTTAATAGGCCCAAGCACCGCTGTTAACTTCATGCCTAAGGGCAAGAGGACAATGTGGCAAGAGTGATATGGGCTGTATAGTTTAGATGGATGGTGCGCCCAAGATCCCATAGAGCGGCCAATAAGACAGGGGTAAGACAGCTGTGGTTCACCTCCACTTATGGCTGGCCATGTGGAGTCAGCCATTTAGCCATGTGTAGTGCGTGTGACCCCGGAGGAGGCTGCAAAAGCCAAAAGGAAGATAGAGAGCTCACTTCAGCGATCCGGATAGTGGAGCACAGAGCCGTCACGAGTCGCCACCTGATTTGCCCCAGTCACGCTGTGAGTAGCTGCTGGTGAGAGCTGCGAGCATAGATAGGACCTGCGCCTCAGTGAATCCAAGATGACGCTGCCCCTCGTGTGAGCGGGTGTAAGTCCGAGGTCCCCCAGAGCCCAGGGAGTCAAGAGAGGAACGCTGGTAAAGTGAGGGGTCTTCTCAGGGCTGTGGGTGGTATAAATGAGTCCGGAATGAGCCTCTATTTGGTGATATGTTGTGTGGCTCGTTAGGGCTGCTGTAATACAGCTCAGTGTGAAGCTGGCTCTTCAAGGTGTTCCCTCCTGTCGACAGTCACTGCTAACGGCTATAAAAGTGACAACCTAACTAGAGAGTCGGGTGTAGTTATTTAAACTTATATCCCAATCGGTTATAGTAGCTAAGAGACAAGGCTGATACGGAGCTCTGTTATTATGCAGCCATGTTCCTGCACGGCTCAGCTCCGCCCCACAAACAAACATAGATTAGATAGACAGACAGATACAAACAAACAAACAAACAAACAAACATATATTAGATAGACAGACAGATACAAACAAACAAACATAGATTAGATAGACAGACAGATACAAACAAACAAACAAACAAACAAACATATATTAGATAGACAGACAGATACAAACAAACAAACATAGATTAGATAGACAGACAGATACAAACAAACAAAAAAACATATATTAGATAGACAGACAGATACAAACAAACATAGATTAGATAGACAGACAGATACAAACAAACATAGATTAGATAGACAGACAGATACAAACAAACAAACAAACATATATTAGATACACAGACAGATACAAACAAACAAACATAGATTAGATAGACAGATACAAACAAACATAGATTAGATAGACAGACAGATACAAACAAACATAGATTAGATAGACAGACAGATACAAACAAACAAACAAACATATATTAGATACACAGACAGATACAAACAAACAAACATAGATTAGATAGACAGATACAAACAAACAAACATATATTAGATAGACAGACAGATACAAACAAACATAGATTAGATAGACAGACAGATACAAACAAACAAACAAACATATATTAGATAGACAGACAGATACAAACAAACATAGATTAGATAGACAGACAGATACAAACAAACAAACATAGATTAGATAGACAGACAGACAGACAGACAGATACACACAAATATAGATTAGATAGACAGACAGATACAAACAAATATAGATTAGATAGACAGACAGATAGATACAAACAAACATAGATTAGATAGACAGACAGATACAAACAAAAGAAACATAGATTAGATAGACAAACAGAAAGACAGATACAAACAAACATAGATTAGATAGACAGACAGATACAAACAAACAAACAAACATAGATTAGATAGACAGACAGATACACACAAATATAGATTAGATAGACAGACAGATACAAACAAATATAGATTAGATAGACAGACAGATAGATACAAACAAACATAGATTAGATAGACAGACTGACTGACAGACAGATACAAACAAACATAGATTAGACAGACAGATACAAACAAACATAGATTAGATAGACAGACAGACAGATACAAACAAACAGATTAGATAGATAGATAGATAGATAGACAGACAGACAGACAGACAGACAGACAGATACAACCAAACAAACATAGATTAGATAGACAGACAGACCGACAGATACTAACAAACAAACATAGATTAGATAGACAGACAGGCAGACAGATACTAACAAACAAACATAGATTAGATAGACAGACAGGCAGACACAAACAAACAAACAAACAAACATGGATTAGATAGAAAGACAGACACAAACAAACAAATATAGACAGATACAAACAGACAGACAGAGACACGGACACAAACAAACAAACATAGATTAGATAGAAAGACACAGACAGACAGACATAGATAGAGAGAGAGAGAGGGGTGGGAGAGAGAGAAAGAGAGTGAGAAGGGGAGAGAGAGAGAAAGAGAGTGAGAGGGGGAGAGAGAGAGAAAGAGAGAGAGTGAGAGAGAGAGAGAGAGAGAGAGAGAGAGAAAGGGGGAGAGAGAAAAAGAGGGGGGAAAGAGAGGGGGGAGAGAGAGAGAGAGAGAGAGAGAGAGAGAGAGAGGTGGGAGAGAGAGAAAGAGAGTGAGAGGGGGAGAGAGAGAGAGAGTGAGAAAGAGAGAGAGAGAAAGGGGGAGAAAGCGAAAGAGGGGGAAAGAGAGGGGGAGAGAGAGAGAGAGAGAGAGAGATGGGGGAGAGAGAGAGAGAGCTAGAGAGAAGGGGGGAGAGAGGGGGTGAGAGAGATGTGTGAAGAAAGATTATTATTATTATTATTATTATTATTATCAGGTATTTGTAGAGCGCCAAAAAATAACAAATAATGATAATATTTTCTTGATATTCAGCACAAAATGTACCACGTTTGTCTTGCTTATCTACTAAGCTTCCTACATAGAAATCGATCAAATGTTGCAGAATGTATATACACAGAACATATGGCATCTTAATGGAGTGCAAATTATCATGGTCTCTCTTCCATATTATAGATTATTTAAATAGTTTATTTTGCATTTAACACACATTTTATCCATATCCACTAAATGTTCTCCATTAAAGTGAAAGTAAATCCTAGCGTTTTACAAATACTAGGATTTACTATTGAAACAAATAAAGGGCACTTTCACTCATGAAGTATAAGATAAGTATAAGACAAGTATAAGATACTTCATGTAGAAAGCTCATTTATTTGTTTTAAACAATGCCGTATTCAGCTGCTACAGCAGCACACGGCTTAAAAATGTTTTTGCTGAGGTAACGTTTTCACCTCTTAGCCAATAGCTGTGCGGTAAATCCGGCTTGGCGCCCATGGGAGCCAGATTTACTGCACGGCTAAGAGGTGAAAACGTCACCTCTTAGCAAAAAATGTTTTTTAGCCGTGTGCTGCTGTAGCAGCTGAAAACGGCATTGGTTAAAACAAATAAATGAGCTTTCTTCATGAAGTATCGTATACTTATCTTATACTAATCTTATAATTCAATAAACAAAATAGACTGGCGAACCAGTCTTGGGAGCGTGGTGTCTGTATGAATTTTAGCAAAATATATGTATTGCTAATGGTACTATTGTAGCCGGAGTAGTTCATAAATCACAAAAGTTAATAGAAGCCATAATGCAGGGGTCCGCTCTGCGTGTTTGTACCCATAGCCGGCAATCTGTGATTCTAAATATGAAATCAAAAACCAGCAATACCAGTGCGCTTAAATAAATAAAGACTTAGCTGTTTAAGAACTAGCGGTATGCTCACTCACCCACCAAAGATGAAAACGTGAAGAGTCTCCAATCGGTGTCAAGCTGTAGTTGGAATAAGCCGGTATCCTATGGTAGCTTACATGCACAGACCGCAAAAAGCCTTTCTTCCTGTGCTGGCTCCGTGTGGCGTACCACGTGGTCAGGACCTGGCCAATCCACTTACTCTTGGTGACGTCACCGTCAGCTGGGGACTTGGTAACCAATCAAACGGTGCAGTCCTTCTCCATATTGAGCAACTTGTATTCAATTCACAAGATGATATCCTCGATGACGTCACCTTCAGCCGAGGGACTCTGTGTCCAATCAGATGGTATGGTCCCGTCGTTTGAAAACTTCTTGCTTTTAAAAGTTATATGTTCGTATATTGAAGGCACTCTTAGTATAATGGGGGTGGGTGATACAATACCGCTGTTCACAGCCAAATGATATTCTGGGCGCAAATCCTGAAGGAGATAATTGCTTGGTATCCCATAAACTTGGAAAGTTCTTGTTCTGGGCAAGAAAAGTGGATTCCCCACAATCCACAAAATATGAAACAAAAAAGTATATCCAGAACAAGAAAGTGAAAATCAGTTGTAGCTTTATTCTTTAAAATTGTATGATGACCACATACAGCAACACAGGGTTAGTGAAGACAAAACTTCTGACCGGTTTCGGTCGTATTGACCGTAATCATAGAATAACACCTGTTGGGAGGTGCACCCTTTTAAGTCTAACACTATATATTATTGAATTTCATAATCAGGATGTCACAACTTTCAAATGGCAGGCCATCGAACAAATTGGCACACCACCAAGAGGTGGAGATAAATTGTCCATCCTAAGCAAACAAGAAATCTATTGGATTTTTAAAACAAAGTGTCTTTTGCCTAATGGGTACAACTCAGAGTATGATGTTATTAACTACTGGCAAAAATAAACCATCATGCTAAATTACCGTCCATTATTTTCTCTCCACTGCAGTTAGGTTGCTTTACTTATTGCAGTAAAGGAAATTAAAATATGGCTAGTTATAAGACACTCAAGTTAAACTACATATACTTGATTAATTTTGAGTCTCCCACTGATTATGAATCTTATACAAGTATTGCTTCTTTGCATGGGATATTATAATATGTCTTATTAACCAAAGTTTAAATTGGGTTTAATAATAATTTTTATTATGTACATAACAAGCATCTTATGTGTAGATTAGATATTTACTTTGATTGCTGTCCCATGCAGGTATATGCACAGAGAAGGGAATAAAAGCGAGTGCATGTTTGTGTTTATGCATGTACATGCACTGATGTGCGTGTGCATGTATGCATACATGTATATGCACCTAAGATGTAGTTATTTTATTTTATCTTATTTTATTTAAGGTGTCCAAATCTTGCATGATGTGTTTTCTTGCTCTACTCTGTTGAATTTCCAAAGTCATTGGCATCCCAAATATACATAATATACATATAAGTCTATAATATTTGAGATCTATTTTTATTTGTATTATTTGTATTATTAATCTTCATCTATTTGTTCGTTCACTCACTAAATGTTAAATATTTACACAGAATGTCATTATGATATGTATAGGGTTAAATTTTGAAGTCTTGTTGTTTTTAACCAATCAACATATAGTGTTAGACTTAAAAGGGTGCACCTCCCAACAGGTGTTATTCTATGATTACGGTCAATACGACCGAAACCGGTCAGAAGTTTTGTCTTCACTAACCCTGTGTTGCTGTATGTGGTCATCATACAATTTTAAAGAATAAAGCTACAACTGATTTTCACTTTCTTGTTCTGGATATACTTTTTTGTAATCTTATAATTATCTTATACTTATCTTATACTTATCTTATACTTATCTTATAATTATCTTATACTTATCTTATACTTATCGTATACTTATCTTATACTTATCGTATACTTATCTTATACTTATCATATACTTATCGTATACTTATCTTATACTTATCATATACTTATCTTATACTTATCGTATACTTATCTTATACTGATCTTATAATTATCTTATACTTATCTTATACTTATCATATACTTATCTTATACTAATCTTATAATTATCTTATACTTATATTATACTTATCTTATACTTATCGTTTACTTATTTTATACTTATTTTATACTTATCGTATACTTATCTTATACTTATCATATACTTATCTTATACTAATCTTATAATTATCTTATACTTATATTATACTTATCTTATACTTATCGTTTACTTATTTTATACTTATTTTATACTTATCGTATACTTATCTTATACTTATCTTATACTTATTTTATACTTATCGTATACTTATCTTATACTTATCGCATACTTATCTTATACTTATCTTATACTTATATTATACTTATCTTATACTTATCTTATACTTATCTTATACTTATAGTATACTTATCGTATACTTATCTTATATTTATCGTATACTTATCTTATACTTATCGTATACTTATCGTATACTTATCTTATACTTATCGTATACTTATCTTATACTTATCGTATACTTATCTTATACTTATCTTATACTTATTATATACTTATCTTATACTTATCGTATACTTATCTTATACTTATCTTATACGTATCATATACTTATCTTATACTTATCGTATACTTATCTTATACTTATCGTATACTTATCTTATACTTATCTTATACTTATCATATACTTATCTTATACTTATCTTATACTTATCGTATGCATATCTTATACTTATCTTACACTTATATTATACTTATTGTATACTTATCGTATACTTATCTTATACTTATCGTATACTTATCTTATACTTATCATATACTTATCTTATACTTATCTTATACTTATCTTATACTTATCGTATACTTATCTTATACTTATCATATACTTATCTTATACTTATCTTATACTTATCTTATACTTATCTTATACTTATCTTATACTTATCGTATACTTATTGTATACTTATCTTATACTTATCTTATACTTATCTTATACTTATCATATACTTATCTTATACTTATCTTATACTTATCTTATACTTATCTTATAATTATCTTATACTTATCGTATACTTATCTTATACTTATCGTATACTTATCTTATACTTATCTTATACTTATCGTATACTTATCTTATACTTATTTTATACTTATCGTATACTTATCTTATACTTATCTTATACTTATTTTATACTTATCGTATACTTATCTTATACTTATTTTATACTTATCGTATACTTATCTTATACTTATTTTATACTTATCATATACTTATCTTATACTTATCTTATACTTATCTTATACTTATCTTATACTTATCTTATACTTATCGTATACTTATCTTATACTTATATTATACTTATCTTATACTTATCTTATACTTATCTTATACTTATAGTATACTTATCGTATACTTATCTTATACTTATCGTATACTTATCGTATACTTATCTTATACTTATCGTATACTTATCTTATACTTATCGTATACTTATCTTATACTTATCTTATACTTATTATATACTTATCGTATACTTATCTTATACTTATCTTATACTTATCATATACTTATCTTATACTTATCTTATACTTATCTTATACTTATCTTATACTTATCATATACTTATCTTATACTTATCGTATACTTATCTTATACTTAGCTTATACTTATCTTATACTTATCATATACTTATCTTATACTTATCTTATACTTATCTTATACGTATCTTATACTTATCTTATACTTATCATATACTTATCTTATACTTATCTTATACTTATCTTATACGTATCTTATACTTATCTTATACTTATCTTATACTTATCATATACTTATCTTATACTTATCTTATACGTATCTTATACTTATCTTATACTTATCTTATACTTATCGTATGCATATCTTATACTTATCTTACACTTATCTTATACTTATTGTATACTTATCGTATACTTATCTTATACTTATCGTATACTTATCTTATACTTATCATATACTTATCTTATACTTATCTTATACTTATCTTATACTTATCGTATACTTATCTTATACTTATCATATACTTATCTTATACTTATCTTATACTTATCTTATACTTATCTTATACTTATCGTATACTTATTGTATACTTATCTTATACTTATCTTATACTTATCTTATACTTATCATATACTTATCTTATACTTATCTTATACTTATCTTATACTTATCTTATAATTATCTTATACTTATCGTATACTTATCTTATACTTATCGTATACTTATCTTATACTTATCTTATACTTATCGTATACTTATCTTATACTTATTTTATACTTATCGTATACTTATCTTATACTTATCTTATACTTATTTTATACTTATCGTATACTTATCTTATACTTATTTTATACTTATCGTATACTTATCTTATACTTATTTTATACTTATCATATACTTATCTTATACTTATCTTATACTTATCTTATACTTATCTTATACTTATCGTATACTTATCGTATACTTATCTTATACTTATCGTATACTTATCGTATACTTATCTTATACTTATCGTATACTTATCTTATACTTATCGTATACTTATCTTATACTTATCTTATACTTATTATATACTTATCTTATACTTATCGTATACTTATCTTATACTTATCTTATACTTATCATATACTTATCTTATACTTATCTTATACTTATCTTATACTTATCATATACTTATCTTATACTTATCGTATACTTATCTTATACTTAGCTTATACTTATCTTATACTTATCATATACTTATCTTATACTTATCTTATACTTATCTTATACGTATCTTATACTTATCTTATACTTATCTTATACTTATCATATACTTATCTTATACTTGTCTTATACGTATCTTATACTTATCTTATACTTATCTTATACTTATCGTATGCTTATCTTATACTTATCTTACACTTATCTTATACTTATTGTATACTTATCTTATACTTATTTTATACTTATCGTATACTTATCTTATACTTATCTTATACTTATCTTATACTTATCTTATACTTATTGTATACTTATCTTATACTTATCTTATACTTATCTTATACTTATCATATACTTATCTTATACTTATATTATACTTATCTTATACTTATCTTATAATTATCTTATACTTATCGTATACTTATCTTATACTTATCGTATACTTATCGTATACTTATCTTATACTTATCTTATACTTATTGTATACTTATCTTATACTTATTTTATACTTATCGTATACTT